>NC_041380.1:608452760-608465081 GCF_002162155.2 Triticum dicoccoides | reverse complement strand
GTGCCTCTTCTTCACCTTCCCCTTCACCTTCAGCATCCTCCATGAAAGTATCACCGAAATGAGCAAGATAGCTTTCATCGATGAAATCATCCCCTTCTTCATCTTCTTCCATTATAACCCCTCTTTCTCCATGCTTGGTCCAACAATTATAGCTTGGCATGAAACCGTGCCGAAGCAGATGCATGTGAACATCTCTTGAGGAAGAGTAACCCTTCTGATTCTTACAGATAACACATGGACAGATAACAAAACCCCCCTGCTTGTTCGCATTAGCCACTACGAGGAAATCTTTCAAACCCGTAGTGAACTCGCCGGAGAGTCGGTTACCGTACATCCATTGCCGATTCATCTGCATTATTATAATATAAAATATATAATTAACCATCATGCATTTGTTAAACTAACTAGCTACAAACAATATGTCAGGACCCCGACTCGATGTCACATCGATCTAGCTGGTAACACCTCATATCACTTTGCGGCCTCACGCACGGTATCCCCACGGGTGTCGTCATACCTTTTCCCGGGACCGTTTGCGCCTTTTGGGTCACGTATATGATAGTGTCGCTAGCATCCATATGATAAAGAGCCCGGGCTGACATGACTAGTCGTAAACCCAAAGTGGCACAGACTTACAGGGACAGGCATCCATGACCCAGCTTCGAACGTGTCGGTCATCAGCAAGTGGGTCCGGGCTGTAGCACTGGGCTAACAGGACTCCGGTAAACCGGGCTGTAGCGGGCTAACAGGACTCCGGTACTCAAAGCGTGACATTTCCCCGAAGGGACAGACACAGGAACGAAGAAGGACACATGCCGGCCAGCCTAAGTGTTCCAGAGCAGTAGCAAGCTACCATGGCTCAGCGGTAACACTAGGAGACATTTCCCGGTAAGAGAGGCTACTAAAGATAAACAACTAGATAGTCAGATCCCACACATACCAAGCATTTCAATCATACACACAATATGCTCGATATGTGCTAATACAACGAAGCATCACAACATGACTCTATGACACAAGTACTTTATTTAAGGCTCAGTGAGCCATACATAACATACACAAAGGTACGGGTCTCACGACCCCACATACAAGTCATACAGTCATACAAACCAGCAACCGAAGTAACTTGTCTGAGTACAGACAACTAGTAAAATAAAAGAGGCTTGGAAAGCCTAGCTATACTACGTGGTCCATCACAAGCTCAGGATCACCACCTGGGTCTTTAGCCTACTCGTTGATGTCAACGTCTACATAGAACCCATCAGAAGGGGTTGCAGCGTCTTCTGTAAAAATGTAGATTATAGCAACATGAGTACAAAGGTACTCAGCAAGACTTACATCAGATCCTACATACATGCATAGTATCAAAAGGGTTGGTGGAGTTATTGCAGCAAGCCAGCTTTGACTCTTGGCTAGGCTATCCTACGATACTCCAACTTGAAATGGTTTTGCGCACACGAGTCCACTACTCACCAATTCAATACACTACCGAGGATCCGCCTCCGTCTTCCTACGGAAGAGCCATCCTCGGCACTCACACTTATCTTGAGGCTTTTAACAGTTTCCATTACTTGTCTATGAACTGTATAGGCAACCAAGTAGTCCTTTACCGCGGACGCGGCTATTCGAATAGATTATGATAACCCTGCAGGGGTGTACTTCTTCATACACGCTCTCACCACTTACCGTCGTTTACACGACATGTACTCGGCAACCTTCAAGCGGAAGCCCAACGTGGGTGGCGGCCACGACCTACCTACTCACCTAAGCCTCCAGTCCAGGTTTATCGCCTATTCAGGTTCCATCCGCAGGGAGTCCGGCCGAGGTTTCCCATACGGCCCCGAACGATGTGAACAGGGTTCCCGAGATACCTAACGGGTATTCGGTACACCGTGCCACGTACCTACCGCATCACAGCCCACCCCTACGGTCAGCGCTGTCCACGACCTCCAGTAGGCTACAAACACCAGAAACTACTTGCAACTCCTGGACGGAGAACTAGGGTGAATAAGAAGCCGAGAGGGTCCATTGGTTTCGGGCCCAATGCATGGTAGTAGCTGATTCTTAAATCACACATACAGATCTCAGTGCTTAAGGTCGGCTTCAATGAAACAACCCACCATGTACTCCTACATGGCCTCTCATCGATACCTTTACCAAATCGTGTTCACCACACCACTCTCACTACCGACATAAACATTTCACTCTAGCCCATCACCCAGATGAACCAGACCTGACACGACTCTAAGCATAGCAGGCATAGCAAGGTAGGAACAACACATACATATGGCTCAATCAACTCCTACACATGCTAGTGGGTTTCATCTAGTTACTGTGGCAATGACAGGTCATGCAGAGGAAATGGGTTCAACTACCGTAGCACACAGCAGTTTGAAACGCGTTGTCTTAATGCAGTAAAGGAGAGCAGGAGCGAGAACATGGGATTGTATCGATATGATCAAATGGTTGGTTGCTTGCCTGATGGTTCGATGCACTGATACGGTTCTTCGTTAGGGTAATCACGGTACTCCTCGGGGACAGAACCTGCCGCAGAGAGCACCGATACACAAACATCACCAAACAATGTGCAACAATATGATGCATGCATGAAACATGGCAATATGAGTGTATTGGGCTAATGCAACTAAAACCAGAAGGGTTTGAACAAATTTGAATCAAAGATTCAAATTCCAAATTCAAATATGGCCTTTTTAAGTGCCTTTTCTTGTTCTGCTTAAAACATCAATTTAACTTGTTTGATCATGCATGAAAATAGTACAGATGGATAGATTGGATTTTTCTGATCATTTTTCATATATAATTTGTCCAATTTGGAGTTACAGAATAAAAGTTATGAATTTTTGAAGTTTAAATAATATTCTGGAATTTCCTGATTTAATTTAAATCCAGAAAATCAATTACTGCGTCAGCCTGACGTCAGTGTGATGTCAGCAGGTCAACGGAACTGGTCCAGGTCAAACCTGACAGTGGGTCCCGCATGTCAGGGTGATTATTTTAATTAAAACTTAATTAAAACTAATCCTGTTTAATTAGCAGGGCTGGGCCCTACCTGTCATTGACTCAGGGGAGTCAACCAGGGCCCACCCGTGGTCAAAGTGGATGTCGGCTGCCGGCGTTTAGTCGCCGGCGAGCCCGACGCGGCGGCGGAAGTGGTTTTGGTCATTTCGGCCACCAGAGGGGCCGCGGAGACCACCGGAGTGGAGCTGAGGCCAACCCGCAGCTCTTGGCGGGGCCCGTTGGGGTCGGGGTGGCCGGAGTCGACGGCGGCGAGCTCGGCTGCGGCCGCCGGGGTTCGGTCGTGCACGGGAACGGTGCTGGAGCTCGAAGTCGAGCAAAGCGAGGCGCTAGGGATGCTCTACGGGGTCTTGCGAACTCGTTGGGCTCGCCGGGGTGACCAAATGGTCACCGGGGCTGCGTCGACGGCGAGGTCGGCGACGGCGGAGGTTCGGCCGTGGTGGGGAGGTGGCTACGGTGAGGGAACGAGGGGAAGGAGAGGGGGAAACGGTGGCGTAGCTCACCGCGGTTGCAGTGGGCGTCGAAGTGGGCTCGGGGACGCGCTGGAGACGGCGAATCGACGGCGACGGTGGCCGGAGCCCGAAGAGGGGAACGGCGACGTGGCGGCGATGCAGGGCTTCCGGGGAGCTGTGGAGCGGTGGGGAGGAAGAGGGAGTCGAGGCGGAGCTCCTGAGCTAGTCGGGGGAGCGAGGGGTGGTCGGAGACGGTGGCTATGGCGAACGGCGGCGAGTGCGGTGCTCGGCCGTGTGAGAGAGAGAGCGAGGGAGAGGAGAGGAGAGCCGGGGGAAGAGTGAGAGAGAGCAGGGGGGAGGGCGTGGCGTCGTCCAGGGCGTCGAGCGAGGAGGGGAGGCCAGGCAAGCAGGCGAGCAGGTGGCGTGGCGCGGTGGCGCGCGCGCGCGCCGGCCACACTCCCCTCCCTCTGTCGGGACGAAGACGACAGAGGAGGGAGGTGGGCTGGGCCGGCTGCCGGCTGGGCCAGCCAGCTGGCTGGGCCGCACAGTGGAGGAGCCCAGGTAAGCTCCTCCTGTTATATATTTTTCTGTTTTTTAATTTCTGACATTTGTTTTGATTTAAATAATATATTAAATCATTTATTTAACTTATGCCAATTTTTGCAGGAGCTATTTATATTATTCCAGAGCTCTTTTATAATTGGCATAATATTTGGGCATATATTAATATATATAATTAATATATTTCCAATGCAAATATTTATGCATTAATTCCAAATGCCCAAAATAAATGTCCATGAGCCACTAAAAATATTGGTTTGATTTTTATCTCTGTCCAATATTTTCAGAGAGCAACATGAGCATTTTCTTGGATCCTTTTGGAGAAATTTTTATTTGGGTCATTTTCAAAATGGTTCTGAGGGTTTCACAGATCCCCATTTCAAGTTTCTGATGAAAGAGTAAACATGATGCAACACTCTAATGCATGACTTGCTAGGGTGTGACACAATATAAATTAAACAATGAACTGCACACATGCATATTTTATCAATGACACACATGCATGAAAGGTTCAAGTTGCTAACCGCGATCGAGGAGGAAAAAATAAATGAGGAACCTCAAGTGTGGCTCCAACACTTCATATCATGTTTGTTTCACCCTCTTAGGGCATTTCATCAAACACCTTGTGTGCATAAGAGGAACCAAAAGCAAACCTACACCCCCTTGTGAAGCTTGTGAAGAGAAGTGGCACCAAATGGCTAAGTGAGCGTGCTGAACTGGTATATATAGGGGAGGAGCTTTAGTCGCGGTTGGCCTGGCCAACCGCGACTAAAGGCCTTTGCGCACCTTTAGTCGCGGTTGGCCTGGCCAACCGCGACTAAAGCCCCTCACGTGCACCAGCTGGCCACCGAGCGCCCTGGGCCCAGGCCTTTGGTCGCGGTTCGTCTGCCGAACCGCGACTAAAGACTTCATTAGTCGCGGTTCCTACAGTTTCGCGACTAATGGGGCTGGACGGAAGCCTCTTTTTCTACCAGTGCTTGCCTTAGTTGGAAAAAAAGGTATATCATCCATACACTTAACACATCCTTGGTGTTTGTGGCACAACTGGCTGGATACATATTTGTCACTGAAATAGTCATGCACTATCGTGATCAACACAACTATCATTGGAAAATGGTTTCTTACGTTGGCGTCCCAAGTATCACCGGGAAAAGGCTTATAGGTGGCCTCAAATTAGTGGCGGCATGGTCAGGAACCCGCCACTGCCATTTTGGAAAAATAGCAGTGATGGGTAACAAATCATAACTACCACTAGAATTGGCACAACAGTGGCAGGCACAAGTAGTTACCCGCCACTCAGAAAATCTTCCAAATTTGCCCGCGTGATGAAAACTACCAGTGGCGGGCGCCCTAGATTCACCTGCCATTGGTACATAACGCAATAGTGGCGGGCGAAGTTATGCCCGCCATAGAAAAATTTCGGTAGCCCACGCCAAAAACTACAAAATATTCAGAAGTTAGCGGCGGCGGGCACTGAGAGAAGCCTGCCACCACTACTGCAGGAATGCCTAGCAGTGGGAGGCCAGGATCCCAGGGGCGCCTGCCACTGACCACCCGCCACTACTAATACCGCATCAGTGGCGGGCGCTCGCCCTCACTGGTGGATATATTGCAGTGGTGGGCGTTCTTTACTACCCGCCATAGGAGCATGTTGTCGTCGGCCACTGGTGACGTGTTAGCAGTGGCGGTTGTGGTGTAGCGCCCACTACTAACATTGTCGTCTAGAGAGAACCCTATTTGTTGATGGTGTGTGTTAACGCGCATTACTTCCAAAAGGTTAATTCACATATATAGTCATACAATTTTCAGCATAACCGCACCATACTCAATCCGTTTTGGAATCGACAAACTAATTAAGTAACATTTCAAATTTGTTCCACTTAACAAACAAACATCAATGTATCACATCCATATTAACATACTAACTAACAGTTCATCGGTTAATATATTCATGACTTGGAACTTATTTCTAAACATGGTTAACGAGAACCATCATATGCAAGTCGTTGCGGTTGCTGTTCCTTATGGCGATTATCACCGGTGTGTCAACCCTTAGTCGTTTGTTTCCCGTCATGAACTTCCGCCAGCCGGCCTCGTAGAAGGATATGTCTCCGTCTATTTTTGTCTCGTATTGAACGCTGGTGACACCCCCTGTTGGTCCACGACGTACTCCAGCTTTGCGGACGGCAGAGATGTCCACTCCGAAAAAGATCTTCATAGGTAATTTCTGAATTTCCCTGTGATTAAGAGAAAATAGAGAGCACGTATATGTTATGAACAAAAAAATATGAAAGAATACAAAACATCTCAACATCATGTTTTTGACAAGGTTGGTATTAGTAAATGGTGCACAAAGGGCTTCCCCAAGAAGGCCACACTCGATGGTAGCATCACGATGACATTTACGATCTTATCCTAAGTAAGCTTCTTAATTCTTTGAGATAAAATTGCAGAATTGAATGGACCATAATCGTGATCATCTTCACTATCCTCATCATCTTGCTTATCCTCATCATTCTGGATGTCCTCGTCATCTTGGTTGTTCCCATCATCCTAGTCATCCTCATCATCTTCGTCAACCTCATCATCTTGGCTAGCGAAATATAGAGTCCTTAACATGCTGACAGCTCCTTTCAAGGAAAAGGCTATGTACTCCCTCCGTGAGGTTATTTTGTGAAATATACTTCTTCCATCCATCACCGCATATGATGGTTCTATCCCTTTGTTTACGCACTTATATACTTCGAATGTGCGCCCATTATCAGCCTCAAAGTGCATAGTGTTGCTGGATAAATTGTTGAAGTCAACCCTTACGTTGCATGGGATACACTATGCAATAGTTAATAATCACTAATAGTCAGTAAAAGAATTACAAAAATGGCTATAAATGAATACTAATTGAAGTTAAAGACCATTACCACTGATTTTTCAAATCCATCCTTCAAGAAGAGCCCAAATTGTACTGCAGTTAGCAAACTGTCCATACATGGAGTTTTGCAAAAATGGCACATCTTACGCCCCATGATCCATAATAATCATTATGAATCACTTATCAATTTTAAATAGTTGACATGACTACTAGCTTATGGAAGTAATATTGAGAAGAGGAAGCGACTAAGAAGGGTAAAAAATTGGCATGACCTTTCCTGAATATTGAACATATTAAGTACAAGAAATTTGGCGAAATAGAAGTTATTCAATGTTTCGCCAAAACGTTGGCACTCATTTTAAAATACCTGTAAATAGCATCCTAAGCCCATCCACTTGTCATATGTAAGAAAATTTAACTCAATTCGAGTCATATGTAAGCAAATTAAATAAGCTGATCCCATACACTTGAACAATGTGAGATATTACAATGCCACTCATATTGAGTGCCAGAAATGAAATTTGGCATGACCTTTGCCTCAAAAGTGAACATATTGAGTGACAAAAATTTGGCAAAACAGAAATGAATAAATGTTTCGCCAAAACATTGGCACTCGTTGTTGAATCCCTGCAAATAATATAGTACATCCCTGCAAATGAAATAGTACATGTACAAAACGGAGGACGGATAACATTGCCACTCTCAATTGCAATGCAAAAAAAATATTCAAACAACATTGCCACTGTCTATTGCATTGCAAATACAATTATCTAGAGGCTAACCCTACCTTAAGCCTACATTGAACTAAGAAGTATGAAGAGGTAAACCCAAACCCTATCTAAAGCCTAATTTAATCTAGAAACAATCTAGAGGCAGACCCTAACCCTACCTAATTAAAGCCAATCTATAATGTATCAAGAGCAACGACGGGCGGGAGGGGAGATAGTATACCGTTGACAGCAGCTCCGGTAGACGGAATTATGGAAGGACGATGGTTCCAGCAGTCAAGGCGGCGGACGGCGTGGAAGGAAGATCCGGTGGCGGATGGCGTTGAAGGAGCCTCTGGCGGATCGGAGGGACGGCGGCAGAATTCAGGCGCGCATGGAGGGGAAGAGGAGAGGAACCGACAAGACAAATGAAAATGAATCTTGGTTGGGTGGGCGGGCGGAAGAGGGTAAGTGTGGAGAGAGAGTACTGGCGGACGGGTATAGGGGCCTGCCACAACAAAGTTATACACCAGTGGCGGGCCGTCTAGGGTGCCCGCCACAATAATTGTTGTCAATTTTTGTTAGTACATAATTAAATGTTTGTACATTATTTCAACTTGAAACCTTTTCCATGATTAACACACACTATTGGAACTCACATGTTCAACCTTTGCCACATGATGCACTTTGTGTACAAACTAAACACTGTCCAGAGAAGTATCTACGTTTTGAACGGAAACTGTTGTCTTCCACCAAGAAATCCACTTTTTTAAACCATATCAACTTCAAAAAAAATTCCATGACTAAACCAAACCATTGGAAACCCCATGATCAAATTTTGCCACTTTTGAGTGTGTTTCCTATTTTAGAAGTAGTAACTGCTTTTGCGGCCACACTAAAAAGTCCAAAAAAAAAACTTTGAGGGAGCAAACTAACTCGGAAATTTATGGAAGTTGGTATCATGTCTTCATAGGACCCTTGTGGGGTTTAGTAAAATGTTCCTTGTGTTACGACAAAAACTTCATGCACTTCATATACAAACTAAACACTCTTCATCGAAGTGTACCTGTTTCGAAGGGAAACCGTCAACTACCTAACTGATGTCAACTTTTATACATCAATTCAACTTCAAACTTTTTCCATGATTAACACACATCATTGAAAGCCCCATGGTAAAATTTGGAACTATTTTGGGTTGGTCTGCAATGATTTTAAAGAATTATCTTATTTAAGACATATGTGGTGGGCGGCTGTAAGCCCACACCACTGGAAAAAAATCAAAATTTGGAAACTTTTTGGCATGGCACGCCGAAATATAGTTGTCGTTAGCGTATTCCATGCCCGGCACTGGTTTATGAAAAACCATTGGCGGGCACTTGGGTAGGGCCCACCACTGCCCTTTCCATCCGGCAGGCTAAGTTGGAAGAGTATACCTGTGACGGGTATTAATTGATGCATGCCACTGTACCTGGTGGTGCCCGCCACTCATAAGAGCTTGAGGACACCTATAAGCTTGTCCCGGTATTCACACATAAGTCAGGTCCAAAAATTCCTAAGAATATCATATTTAATAAACCTAGAATAGTATCAAATTTGATCCTGGGGCTTTCGATGGTGTGTACTAATCATAGAAAATTTTCATAGTAGCTAGTTTGCATGTTATTTTGCACCAAAGAGCGTTTTGTCATTTTTACTGGTTGGTAAATTAGTTAATACCTCCAAAATAGCAGACCAACATGAAAAGTGGCCAAATTTGAGAATGGGTCTTTGTATGGTGTGTATTAATCATGGAATAAGTATGAAATTCAAATGATTTTAAAAATGGAGTTGTGTGTGTAAGGCGGTGAAGTATTGTATTAGCAGTGGGGGGGCCTTTGCAGCTTCCGTCACTGCTTTTCCCCCGAATAGCAGCGGCGGGCACCAGGCCACACTCGTCACGCGGTCCATATTTTTCACCCAAAAATGCTTTCACGCCGATCTATCTTCGGTAGAGCAGACAAATAACTCCGAAAGCATACATAGCTACTCAATTATACAGCAAAGAAACTTCAAAAGATTCAATTATATTCAATGAACAATTTGATCACAAATCCACAAATCATCATATCCCTACAAACACACTACAAGATTTACATCAAATTGATCTTATAGGAGATCATTGTAAAGAAGATCAGAGAGAGAGAGACAGACAGACAGAGAGAGAGAGAGAGACTAAAGGAAATACTCACACATCATCACAGAAGTAGCAAGGTTGATGAAGAGGCCTCCCATGGTGGCTTCCCCCTCCGGCTGAGCACCGGAACAAAGGCTTGCGGCGGTGATAAAATTATTTTCAGTTCGCTTATGAGGGTTTCGGGAATTATATGATTTATTGGTGGAGGAATTAGATAAAACGGAGGCTCAGGGGCCCCCACATGTGCAGGTGGCGCGACCACCCCCCTGGCCACACCACATGTCCATGTTGTTGGCTTGTGGGTCCCATCGACCTCTCCCAAAGCTTCTAGGGTCCTTCATTGTCGAGAAAAAATCTTCAAAAATTGGCATTGTATTTGGACCTTCCTAGATATGCAATTTCTGTGAAACCAGAAACAAGAAAAAATAGAAACTGGCACTGGGTACTAAATTAATAAGTTAGTCCAGAAAAAAATGATATAAGAAATTATAGATACGTTAGAGATGTATCACCAAGCAAAAGGAAACAAGTATTGGGAAAATGTCCGCAAGCCTGACCATAAACATAAGGAATATGTGGAGTCATGCCCTGATCCATACCACCCGCAATGAGGCTTGTCTCCAACATAGATGGTCCATCATCCACGAGAGAGTGGACAAGTTTTGCAGCTACTATTCTTATGTGGTTGGCCGGAACCAAAGTGGTGTTGGGATCAAGAGTTGTGTCAGTTGACTTCCTTCATTTTATCATCATTTGCATTGCTAGCTTTGTTTGTTGCATTCTCATGTGTGATTCTCGTTTGCTAGATGGGGTTGGCTGCCACTTCGTACCAACAAACCAAGGGGAAGTCATTCACTATGTGCCATTGTTTGTTGAAATTGAATGGGAAACCAAAGTGGCAACAACTCATCGATGCCCTCAAGAACGACAACAAGAACTTGAGGAAAAACGATGGCTCAATCTCCCAACAATCCATTGGATTGGATGACTAAGATGAGGAAGTTGGAGGGGGAGGAAGAATCCACCATGCCAAAGGAGAACCACAAAGTGATGGGAAACAACTGGGAGAAGGGTAGGGCCGTTTAGGCACGCCTAGGCGCTAGGCAATGGCCAAACGCCTCGCCTAGGGCGTAAATGGAGGTCTAAGCAGGGCAAGCAAGGAATTGCCTACCCAAGCAAGAAATCATGCCACATACTACACTGATATGCCAAACGGGTTATATTCCAATGGAAGTAGACGGTAATTAACTTATTTATATGCCCTAAACTAATATCAACACCCATATAATAGTCACAAATGCACTACGAGTAAAAACTATATCACCGTCTAGGCCACGCCTAGGGCGCTTAGACACCGCCTAGGCACTAGGAGAAGGCCAACCGCCTCGCTTACGCCTACCGCTTTTTCCAACCTTGTGCTACGGTGAGCAAAATGACCGCCACATGGATGGGCATTTTTACACCGAGGAAAGGTACAAGCTCGTCTTCAATTTGCAAAATGAGAAGATGGATTGGGACCTGGAGAGGGTGAACAACAAGTTGCAGCTTGAGAGGGAGAACATGGACTTGGAGAAGCATGAGGCGTATGTAAAATGGGAGCCAGGGCCGGTCAAGAGATTTTGGGGGCCCAGGGCGAACCTAGAAGCCGGGGTCCCTTAATATAAACCTCTTGGGACATTTACATAGACCACATTAGACCACATTATTTTTCCTTCAATATGTAGCTATCTAAAGGATGCACATGCTTCTTACAATAGGAAAAAAATCACATAGAGTAGTAATGCTTACCTCCGCCAACATCGATGCATCCAATGCCTCTTTATGCATGTTCTTTTCTATAAGATTTTTTGCTTTTTGATGAAGGATTAGAACCATGTTCCAAGCCCCATATATAATGAGGATAGTGATGTAAATTTCATTAATTAGGAAAAAATGTTGAACAGAGAAATCAATATATTACTTGATATCATGTGCAGACCCGAAACATCGTTTTGTGGCCACTTTGATCATCAAGATCTAGGTTGAAATCTTTTACAGGGAAGGAACCGTCTAAATGCCCTTGACAATGACTACATTTTTTCGCAAGGGTATAAATCTCAATATCAAAATCCACACAACACTACAGAGATACAGTAAAAAGAAGCCGATAATTGGATGGATGAATACGTACTTGTGACTAGATGAACTCACGGTCGCGGTTTCGCAGATAATGAAGACACTAAAATGATTTGCCAATGGGGAAATGAACTACGGATGGCCGATGGTCACGCCTCACGGTCTAGCAGATGCCAGATGGCTCATGGGCGGCTTGCTGGCACGGCTGCGGCGGCGCAACACCAGGTTGCCGCGCACAGCGGCGACAATGAGTCAACAAACAATAATCCAAGTTATTCCCAAGCGGCCGAGCGATTGACGAAGAGTAGAAGACGAAACAAATCCATCGCTAGCGCCCATCTCCAGCCCCTTGTGCCTGGCTTCCTCCTTTAATTTTCCCCCTACCTAATATTTTTACTGGGCTATACT
>NC_041380.1:608395931-608452353 GCF_002162155.2 Triticum dicoccoides | reverse complement strand
GGCCCTGATGGTATATTGAGAAAGAGAGGTTGCAGGGGACACGAAGGTTCGAGGATCATGTTGGCCAGCACTATCCTCTTGGATCCGGAAGGTAGGAAGTGGCTTGAGGCAGAAGAAAAAGACATCAACGGGCAAATAGAGCGACGAGCGCAGAATGATTCATTCTTGTATCATCTATCTATGAATTGTCGTATTTCACTTGGGCATGTGTTGAATTATTGAATTGTGATTCATTTTTTATTTGTTTCACTATTGAACTATTGAATTCGTGGTGAATTTGTGCTATATGATGGAGGTGCATCGATTCTTAGGGTTTTGATATGAAGGGTGTGGTTGTCTGGGAAGACAAATGAGATGCTATCCAGTGTTTTGTGGGACACATCCGGACGTGCCCGCGGACGTATAGGGGTGGATGGGCCAAGTCTGGTCGTAGATACTCTAACAGTTTATATCTTGTATCCATGCATGGAGACTAAAATAATTCTACTAAATGGCGCAAGATGGAACAGAAACTGAAAATAAAGGCAGAAAAAGGAAGGAATAGTTATAAGTATGATGTATGCCTACCCATTTCGAAATATCTTGTGGTTTTGATAGATAAGGAGGGAATTGTGAACCTTGAGCTTATGGAGGGTTGCTTGCTCCTACTATGTAGGATGGGAGGTTGATGCCCACGTCCATTTGAAGTCACGTTGGTCAAATATCAATCTGCACCGCTTTTTAAATTTCATTGGGGAATATCAAATAAATGTTGGCGTATCTCTGGTGATTAAATGCGCCATTCATATAGTATCTGTTTCATGTTTCCAGAAACCAATGAAAGAAATCGAAACCGTGAAACAATATCAAATTAATTGAGACTCAAATAACTTGCCTCCGGAACACATGCACATGTCACACACCCTGAAGCATAAATCAACGAGAGGTAATAGATTAATAGATTAAATTCAAAAATGTTGCACATTACATCGATCCCAATGATTTAATCATGGGTATCCTCTCTGCTTGACCACGAAAACAAATTGACAACCCGACAATAATATGATGCATAGCAAAGCTAGCAAATATTCATAGTATATGAACTAGCTTAATTTCTTCCTCCAAAGATGGATCGAGCAAGCGTTCCTAATTATTTTTCCTGTTGATGACCTCCTCAATCATAGGCCCGAGAACCTCAAGCCTCATTGGTTTGGGCACAAAGTCATCAGCACCAGCACTCATGAACGCCTCCATGGCGTTATCATCAGCGGACACCCCGACGATCTTCACATCAGTGGCTCCCATAGCACGGATCTTCATGACTGCCTGTGCAGTAACATATAGAAATGTCAATGAGATGACCAACCAATATATGGAAAAGAAGGAATTCGTCAAATCAACTCAAGTACGTACCTCAGGACCGGTCATTATGGGCATGTCCTTATCACACAAAACAATGTCGAATTTGTTACCCTCAAGGAACATATCAACAGCTTCTTTCCCATTCTTAGCCAGGGTGACCTCACAGTTAAATCTGCGTAGCATGAAGGAGAGAACCATGCTGTCAACCTTAATATCCTCAGCAAGCAGTGCCTTGAGGGATGATGCCATGATCAGCTAGCTAAAATAACTGCAAACGGAATTAATAAGGATATTAGTTATTTCTGATACACACCTAGATAATATTTTCAAGGAGATTGTTATAAGTATAATTAACACGAGCATCATAATATTAATGATCAGTCAATAACAGTGCAAGCTTGTGCATTTTAGTTGCAAACTGATCGGTTACAAATCATCTGGAAGATGACCACACGTTTCATATATCTCAGCTAATAAAAAATCATATATTGGCAACATGCATGCACGGTATCTAATATAGATCCATACGCATGGCTCCGTGCCAACAAGTTCAACATATATAGGCAGTGCTGTGCACATGTTTAGGCAGCGCCTCTAACAATCTCGATCTTGTATGTACCAGCGGTGATGCAAAAAAAAAAAAGGCAGAGAAACAAATTAAGGAAGGAACAGAGATATGTACGTAGCTGTTGTTGCAAGAGGTACACTTTCTTAATTGGTAATTTACCACTTTATGAAATTCTTCACAAAAAACAGCATAAGGATGAAGTAAAGAAAGCAAAGAAAACATCCAAAAAAAGAATGGCGAAAATAGATGCCTATACATGGCTGCCAACAACAACCAGAAAGTGTGCTGCATAGATCAAAACTGATCAAAATGCACTAGCTTGAACAATCTAGATCGATCTTGTAGGCATGCATGGAGAGAAAACTAGTGGAAGATGCACGACCAGACAGAGGGGCGAGAGTGGCTATGAACCTTTGAGCTTATGACTGAAACTACTACGGTTGCTCTTGCTCTGTTGCTTGCTGCTTGGGGCTTTGGTGGTGTATCCGGCCAAGGTACAGGGGTATTTATAGGGGTGGCCGGTCGATCTCCGCCGTCCATTCGTAATCACGGTGCTGCTTCACGCATGCAAATATCGAGCTTCCACTGCTTTCTAATTCCACCAGGGAAATCAAATATTGTGCTGGCTGGCGTATCTTTTGCGATTAAATGATATGGAGTTACTACTTGCATGCCGCCGCTGTTCTGTTTATATATCGCCTTAAAGCTTGCCGATTATGGCACGTATATCTGCCTCGATCACAGCTAGCGTATATACGGAGTATATCTGTCTCGATCCCAGAACATGATTAAAATTAATGCCTGTTTAATTTGCAATCAGCAATGTGCGGGTGCAGTTTACCTCGAGATCAAATAGATCGTGGTAATTAATTCTTGGTTTTTATTATGGCTAGACCTATTTGAACATGCCAAGATGTATACTACTACTCCAGCGTATATTGCAACCAATGTATTCCAGACTGGGTATTCATTAGTTAATGTAAAATCTATTAGAATTATTTCTTGGTTTTATTAGTCATGGCTATTAATTCTTGGTCTCATTATGGCAGGAAAAAATACGTATTTTGAACATATATAGGGATCCACCATATATTCAAGACTGTACATTAATCTAAGCAAGGTGCATTTCTACGATTTCTTCATTCGCTGTCGAAAAGATTTCTTTTTTCTATCTGAGGCGGTACTAATTTCTTGTGCGTATGTCTGCTTTTTTATTTAGACAAGGCAAAAAATGGTTTGTCAGAAATTTTGTATGTGCGCGCCCTATGGCCCAGCGAAGCCAGCCCACTTATTTTCCTGCCCATGCAGCTGGGAAAACCCTACGTCCGCACATGTTGGTGTTCGCACATGAACATATCACCGTGTACCCTCGATGCCGAGGGTGATAAACCGCAGCTCACGTCGAATAAGACCCGGCCAGAAGCGCGTTACACAAGCAATCCAACGGACACTTTTATAGACCCGAAACCCCACACGCCCGGGAGGGACACCGTCAGGGCACAGAGTGGTTGTGGGCTACCCTAGGTCGACCTGGTCGCAACCCTACAATGCATATACATAAACCAAACAAATGATTAAGATCGTCTCCAAAGGTCGAAGCTCATTTCTTCCTTATACGTTCGGATGTGTTTGGACATCAAACGGGTGCCCAGTGGGCTCACCAAAGTTCAACCGTCTGGACAGTCTGGGTTCCCTCAAATCCAGCCTATATGTGGGCGAGAATGTGTAGTCCAGACTATCCGCAACACGCGCTCACAACACAAAACTCCACCCCACGTCGCACCCTCCCCACTCCACCCCAGACATTTCTCACAGAAACTCTCTTATTTAAACCAGATGACACCCACCTCACCTTCGCCATCTCTCTCTCTCCTTCACACTGTACTTCCCCACAGACCACCAAGGAGGAGTCCCCCAGCAATCGCCCTGCTCTCCACCCAGATCCTCTCCTCCCGTGTTGATGCCGATCCGCCACCTCCAGCAACGGAGAGGAAGCAGGATTCAAGCGACTTCTTATTCAATGTTCAGTTATGTGGTACCAGATGAGCCAGGGGCTCCAAGACTGGCCTGGAAGGTCACCATCTCTGTGCTGGTTGGCAGGATTGGCGGGGCCACTAACACTGGTTGCTCGATAAGAACTGATGACGGGTCAATAGTGTGCGTCGCGTCTACGTCCATCTTGGAGGGCTTAGACTGGTTGATGTAGGCCTCCTCTGTTGCTACGTGGGTCTCTTGAATGTCCCCGGCAATTTTGGTGGCCTCCTCGGTGGCAACCTTGGCAATGCCGGCTACTTCCACAAGCTCGTCGCCTCCCGTGGGAGAATTTGGAGCTGAAAACCAAGAAAGAAAAAGAAGGCGTAGAAATCAAACCACGGATGGCGACCAAGGAAATTTCTCATGCAAATAACTCCGCGAACTTGTTGGGAAGGGGCATCCCCTCCCCCGGCAGCATGCGTTACCAGCACACGGCCCTCGACATTCTCCATCGTCGGGAAAGCACCGGTGTGGACAAAGTCATCAATGGAGGCCCTTACCAGGGGCTTCTCCGGGAATAATGCATGGTTGACGGGGGCCCCTTAGCGGGGTTTGCTCCTTGGCGCTCCTCACCTTGGTGCTCCCCTCCCATTTCCTTGTCCGCCCTGGAAGGACAAACCTCGACATCAGTAGTGATCGTCTGGCGCGACGGCACGTCCTGAGGCGGGGGCCTAGCCTGGGGGCTTGTGGCCGCCATGTCAGCCGCTGGCATTTCCTGCCCGGCCCTTGACGGTGAACCATGGCCCGCCGATGGCTTGGCCCACTTCGTTCATTGGATCAGCGGGTCCTCGTCCCTGAAATAACAGAAGAACCAGATCAATATTGACAAAAATATGAATTGGGACATAACAAGAAGAGGAAGGAAAATGCTTACTCTTCGTCATCAGACTCGACAAGGATGCTCATTTTGTACTAAGACAGCGGTGGGGACTCCCTGGCTCTCTCTTGATAGTTAGCGGCGGTGAGCTTGGCGGGAACGGGATCTCATCGTCCCCGGAAAGTTCTTCCCGGGAAGACGGGAGCTCGAGCTTGACCAACTGTGCAGGTTGTCGGCGTATCACCTCCTGCTTCCCAGTCTTGGTGGTAGATTTCCTCGGCGGAGCAGTGGATCGAGGCGCGGGAGTACCCATGTGAAGGAAATATGCCCTAGAGGCAATAATAAAGTTATTATTTATTTCCTTATATCATGATAAATGTTTATTATTCATGCTAGAATTGTATTAATCGGAAACATAATACTTGTGTGAATACATAGACAAACAAAGTGTCACTAGTATGCCTCTACTTGACTAGCTCGTTAATCGAAGATGGTTATGTTTCCTAACCATAAACAAAAGAGTTGTTATTTGATTAACGGGATCACATCATTAGGAGAATGATGTGATTGATATGACCCATTCCATTAGCTTAGCACCCGATCGTTTAGTATGTTGCTATTGCTTTCTTCATGACTTATACATGTTCCTATGACTATGAGATTGTGCAAATCCTGTTTGCCGGAGGAACACTTTGTGTGCTACCAAACATCACAACGTAACTGGGTGATTATAAAGGAGCTCTACAGGTGTCTCCAAAGGTACATGTTGGGTTGGCGTATTTCGAGATTAGGATTTGTCACTCCCATTGTCGGAGAGGTATCTCTGGGCCCTCTCGGTAATGCACATCACTTAAGCCTTGCAAGCATTGCAACTAATGAGTTAGTTGCGGGATGATGTATTACAGAACGAGTAAAAAGACTTGCCGGTAATGAGATTGAACTAGGTATTGGATACCGACGATCGAATCTCGGGCAAGTAACATACCGATGACAAAGGGAACAACGTATGCTGTTATGCGGTCTGACCGATAAAGATCTTCGTAGAATATGTAGGAGCCAATATGGGCATCCAGGTCCCGCTATTGGTTATTGACCGGAGACGTGTCTCGGTCATGTCTACATTGTTCTCGAACCCGTAGGGTCCGCACGCTTAAGGTTTTGATGACAGTTATATTATGAGTTTATGAGTTTTGATGTACCGAAGGAGTTCGGAGTCCCGGATGAGATCGGGGACATGACGAGGAGTCTCTAAATGGTCGAGACGTAAAAATTGATATATTGGACGACTATATTCGGACATCGGAAAGGTTCCGAGTGATTCGGGTATTTTTCGGAGTACCGGGTAGTTACGGGAGAAGCAATGGGCCTTGATGGGCTTTAGTGGGAAGAGGAGAAAGGGCCAAGGGGCTGCTGCGCCCCCCTCCCCTCTGGTCCTAATTGGACTAGGGAAAAGGGGGCCGGCCACCTCTCCTTCTCCTCCACTTCCTTCTCCCTTCCTCCCCTCTTGGTGGACTCCTACTAGGACTTGGAGTCCTAGTAGGACTCCACATCCTGGCCGCAACAATTGCCTTGGCCGGCCTCCTCCTCCTCCATCCTTTATATACTGAGGCAAGGGGCACCCCAGAGACACAAGTTGATCCACGCCATCATATTCTTAGCCGTGTGCAGTGCCCCCTTCCACCATGGTCCTCGATAATATTGTAGCGGAGTTTAGGCGAAGCCCTGCTGCAGTAGTATATCAAGATCGTCATCACACCGTCGTGCTGACGGAACTCTTCCCCGACACTTTGCTGGATCGGAGTTCGGGCATCGTCATCGAGCTGAACGTGTGCTAGAACTCGGAGGTGCCTTAGTTTCGGTGCTTGATTGGTCGGGCCGTGAAGACGTACGACTACATCAACGAAACGCTTCAGTTGTCGATCTATAAGGTACATAGATCATACTCTCCCCTCTCGTTGCTATGCATCACTATGATCTTACTTGAGCGTAGGAAATGTTTTGAAATTACTACGAAACCCAACAGTGGCATCCGAGCCTAGGTTTTATATGTTGATGTTATATGCACGAGTAGAACATAAGTGAGTTGTGGGCGATATAAGTCATACTGCTTACCAGCATGTCATACTTTGGTTCGGCGGTATTGTTGGACGAAGCGGCCCGGACCGACATTACGCGTACGCTTACGCGAGACCGGTTCTCCCGACGTGCTTTGCACATAGGTGGCTTGCGGGTGACAGTTTCTCCAACTTTAGTTGAATCGAGTGTGGCTACGCCCGGTCCTTGCGAAGGTTAAAACAACACCAACTTGACAAACTGTCGTTGTGGTTTTGATGCGTAGGTAAGATTGGTTCTTGCTTAATCCCGTAGCAGCCACGTAAAACTTGCAACAACAAAGTAGAGGGCGTCTAACTTGTTTTTGCAGGGCATGTTGTGATGTGATATGGTCAAGACATGATGCTAAATTTTATTGTATGAGATGATCATGTTTTGTAACCGAGTTATCCGCAACTGGCAGGAGCCATATGTTTGTCGCTTTATTGTATGCAACGCAATCGCGCTGTAATGCTTTACTTTATCACTAAACGGTAGCGATAGTCGTGGAAGCACAAGCTTGGCGAGACGACAACGATGCTACGATGGAGATCAAGGTGTCGCGCCGGTGACGATGGTGATCACGACGGTGCTTCGGAGATGGAGATCACAAGCACAAGATGATGATGGCCATATCATATCACTTATATTGATTGCATGTGATGTTTATCTTTTATGCATCTTATCTTGCTTTGATTGACGGTAGCATTATAAGATGATCTCTCACTAATTATCAAGAAGTGTTCTCCCTGAGTATGCACCATTGCAAAAGTTCTTCATGCTGAGACACCACGTGATGATCGGGTGTGATAGGATCTACGTTCAAATACAACGGGTGCAAAACAGTTGCACACGCGGAATACTCAGGTTATACTTGACGAGCCAAGCATATACAGATATGGCCTCGGAACACAGAGACCGAAAGGTCGAGCGTGAATCATATAGGAGATATGATCAACATAATGATGTTCACCAATGAAACTACTCCATCTCACGTGATGATCGGACATGGTTTAGTTGATTTGGATCACGTAATCACTTAGAGGATTAGAGGGATGTCTATCTAAGTGGGAGTTCTTTAAGTAAATTAACTGAACTTAAATTTATCATGAACTTAGTCCTGGTAGTATTTTGCAAATTATGTTGTAGATCAATAGCTCGCGTTGTTGCTTCCATGTGTTTATTTTGATATGTTCCTAGAGAAAATTGTGTTGAAAGATGTTAGTAGCAATGATGCGGATTGGATCCGTGATCTGAGGTTTATCCTCATTTCTACACAGAAGAATTATGTCCTTGATGCACCGCTAGGTGACGGACCTATTGCAGGAGCATATGCAGACGTTATGAACGTTTGGCTAGCTCAATATGATGACTACTTGATAGTTTAGTGCACCATGATTAATGGCTTAGAATCGGAACTTCAAAGACGTTTTGAACGTCATGGAGCATATGAGATGTTCCAAGAGTTCAAGTTAATATTTCAAGCAAATACCCGAGTTGAGAGATATGAATTCTCCAACAAGTTCTATAGCTAAAAGATGGAGGAGAATCGCTCAACTAGTGAGCATGTGTTCAGATTGTCTGAGTACTACAATCGCTTGAATCAAGTGGGAGTTAATCTTCCAGATAAGATAGTGATTGACAGAATTCTCTAGTCACCATCACCAAGTTAGTAGAACTTCGTGATGAACTATGATATGCAAGGGATAACGGAAACGATTCCCAAGCTCTTCGTAATGCGGAAATTGACGAAGGTAGAAATCGAGAAAAACATCAAGTGTTGATTGTAGATAAGACCACTAGTTTCAAGAAAAGGGCAGAAGGAAGAAGGGGAACTTCAAGAAGAACAGCAAGCAAGTTGCTGCTCAAGTGAAGAAGCCCAAGTCTGGTCCTAAGCCTGAGACTAAGTGTTTCTACTGCAAAGGGACTGATCACTGGAAGCGGAACTACCCCAAGTGATTGGCAGATAAGAAGGATGGCAAAATGAACATAAGTATATTTGATATACATGTTATTGATGTTTACTTTACTAGTGTTTATAGCAACCCCTCAGTATTTGATACTAGTTCAGTTGCTAAGATTAGTAACTCGAAATGGGAGTTGCAGAATAAACAGAGACTAGTTAAGGGTGAAGTGACGATGTGTGTTGGAAGTGGTTTCAAGATTGATATGATCATCATCGCACACTCCCTATACTTTCGGGATTAGTGTTGAACCTGAATAAGTGTTATTTGGTGTTTGCGTTGAGCATGAATATGATTTGATCATGTTTATTGTAATACAGTTATTCATTTAAGTAAGAGAATAAATTGTTGTTCTGTTTACATGAATAAAACCTTATATGGTTACACACCCAAATAGTTCGTTGGATCTCGATCGTAGTGATACACATAATCATAATATTGAAACCAAAAGATGCAAAGCTAATAATGATAGTGCAACTTATTTGTGGCACTGCCGTTTAGGTCATATTGGTGTAAAGCGCATGAAGAAACTCCATGCTAATGGGTTTTTGGAATCACTTGATTATGAATCAGTTGATGCTTGTGAACCATGCCTCATGGGCAAGATGACTAAAACGCCGTACTCCGGAACTATGGAGCCAGCAACTGACTTATTGGAAATAATACATACTGATATATGAGATCCAATGAATGTTAAGGCTCGCGGCGGGTATCATTATTTTCTGACCTTCACAGATGATTTGAGCAGATATGGGTATATCTACTTAATGAAACACAAGTCTAAAATATTTGAAAAGTTCAAAGAATTTTAGAGTGAAGTGGAGAATCATCGTAACAAGAAAATAAAAGTTTTCACAATATGATCGCAGAGGTAAAATATTTGAGTTACGAGTTTGGCCTTCAGTTAAAACAATGTGAAATAGTTTTACTACTCACGCCACCTGGAACACCACAGCATAATGGTGTGTCTGAACATTATAACTGTACTTTATTAGATATGGTGCGATCTATGATGTCTCTTTTTGATCTACCACTATCGTTTTGGGGTTATGCATTAAAGACAACTGCATTCACGTTTAAAAAGGCACCATCTAAGTCCGTTGAGACGACACAATCTGAACTGTGGTTTGGCAAGAAACCAAAGTTGTCGTTTCTTAAAATTTGGGATTGTGATGCTTATATGAAAAAGTTTCATCCTGATAAGCTCAAACCCAAATCGGAGAAATATGTCTTCATAGGATACCCAAAGGAGACTGTTGGGTACACCTTCTATCACAAATCCGAAGGCAAGACTTTTGTTGCTAAATTCGGAGTTTTTCTAGAGAAGGAGTTTCTCTCGAAAGAAGTGAGTGGGAGGAAAGTAGAACTTGATGAGGTAACTGTACCTACTCCCTTATTGGAAAGTAGTTCATCACAGAAATCTGTTCCTGTGACTACTACACCAATTAGTGAGGAAGCTAATGATGATGATCATGTAACTTCAGATCAAGTTACTACCGAATCTCGTAGGTAAACCAGAGTGAGATCCGCACCAGAGTGGTACAGTAATCCTGTTCTGGAAGTCATGTTACTTGACCATGATGAACTTGCGAACTATGAGGAAGCGATGATGAGCCCAGATTCCGCGAAATGGTTTAAGGCCATAAAAAATCTGAGATATGATCCATGTATGAGAACAAAGTATGGACTTTGATGGATTTTCCCGATGATCGGCAAAGCCATAGAAAATAAATGGATCTTCAAGAGGAAGATGGACGTTGATAGTAGTGTTACTATCTACAAAGCTAGAATTGTTGCAAAAGGTTTTCGACAAGTTCAAGGTGTTGACTACGATGAGATTTTCTCACTCGTATATATGCTTAAGTCTGTCCGAATCATGTTAGCAATTGCCGCATTTTATGAAATCTGGCAAGTGGATAAACAAAACTGCATTCCTTAATGGATTTCTTAAAGAAGAGTTGTATATGATGCAACCAGAAGGTTTTGTCAATCCTAAAGGTGTTAACAAAAATGCAAGCTCCAACGATCCATCTATGGACTGGTGCAAGCATCTCGGAGTTGGAATATACGCTTTGATAAGTTGATCAAAGCATATAGTTTTATACAGACTTACGGTGAAGCCTGTATTTACAAGAAAGTGAGTGGGAGCACTACAACATTTCTGATAAGTATATGTGAACAACATATTGTTGATCGGAAATAATGTATAATTTTCTAGAAAGCATAAAGGAATATTTGAAAGGAGTTTTTCAAAGAAAGACCTCGGTAAAGCTGCTTACATATTGAGGATCAAGATCTATAGAGATAGATCAAGACGCTTGATAAGTTTTTCAATGAGTACATACCTTGACAAGATTTTGAAGTAGTTCAAAATGGAACAGTCAAAGAAAGAGTTCTTGCCTGTGTTGCAAGGTGTGAAATTGAGTAAGACTCAAAGCCCGACAACGGCAGAAGATAGAAATAGAATGAAAGTCATTCCCTATGCCTCAGCCATAGGTTCTATAAAGTATGCCATGTTGTGTACCAGATCTATTGTATACCCTACACTGTGTTAAGCAAGGGAGTACAATAGTGATCTAAGAATAGATCACTGGACAGCGGTCAAAATTATCCTTAGTGGAATAAGGAAATATTTCTCAATTATGGAGGTGACAAAGAGGTTCGTCGTAAAAGGTTACGTCGATGCAAGTTTTGACACAGATCTGGATGACTCTAAGTCTCGATCTAGATACATATTGAAAGTGGGAGAAATAAGCTAGAGTAGCTCCGTGCAGAGCATTGTTGACATAGAAATTCGCAAAATACTTACGGATCTGAATGTGACAGACCCTTGACTAAAATTATCTCACAAGCAAAACATGATCACACATTAGTACTCTTTGGGTGTTAATCACATAGCGATGTGAACTAGATTACTAACTCTAGTAAACCCTTTGGGTGTTGATCACATATCGATGTGAACTATGGGTGTTAATCACATGGTGATGTGAACTATTGCTGTTAAATCACATGGCGATGTGAACTAGATTATTGACTCTAGTGCAAGTGGGAGACTGAAGGAAATATGCCCTAGAGGCAATAATAAAGTTATTATTTATTTCCTTATATCATGATAAATGTTTATTATTCATGCTAGAATTGTATTAACCGGAAACATAATACTTGTGTGAATACATAGACAAACAAAGTGTCACTAGTATGCCTCTACTTGACTAGCTCGTTAATCGAAGATGGTTATGTTTCCTAACCATAAACAAAAGAGTTGTTATTTGATTAACGGGATCACATCATTAGAAGAATGATGTGATTGACATGACCCATTCCATTAGCTTAGCACCCGATCGTTTAGTATGTTGCTATTGCTTTCTTCATGACTTATACATGTTCCTATGACTATGAGATTATGCAACTCCCGTTTGCCGGAGGAACACTTTGTGTGCTAGCAAACATCACAACGTATCTGGGTGATTATAAAGGAGCTCTACAGGTGTCTCCAAAGGTACATGTTGGGTTGGCGTATTTCGAGATTAGGATTTGTCACTCCGATTGTCGGAGAGGTATCTCTGGGCCCTCTCGGTAATGCACATCACATAAGCCTTGCAAGCATTGCAACTAATGAGTTAGTTGCGGGATGATGTATTACAGAACGAGTAAAGAGACTTGCCGGTAACGAGATTGAACTAGGTATTGGATACCGACGATCGAATCTCGGGCAAGTAACATACCGATGACAAAGGGAACAACGTATGTTGTTATGCGGTCTGACCGATAAAGATCTTCGTAGAATATGTAGGAGCCAATATGGGCATCCAGGTCCCGCTATTGGTTATTGACCGGAGACGTGTCTCGGTCATGTCTGCATTGTTCTCGAACCCGTAGGGTCCGCACGCTTAAGGTTTCGATGACCGTTATATTATGAGTTTATGAGTTTTGATGTACCGAAGGAGTTCGGAGTCCCGTATGAGATCGGGGACATGACGAGGAGTCTCAAAATGGTCGAGACGTAAAGATTGATATATTGGACGACTATATTCGGACATCGGAAAGGTTCCGAGTGATTCGGGTATTTTCGGAGTACCGGGTAGTTACGGGAGAAGCAATGGGCCTTGATGGGCTTTAGTGGGAAGAGGAGAAAGGGCCAAGGGGCTGCTGCGCCCCCCTCCCCTCTGGTCCGAATTGGACTAGGGAAAAGGGGGCCGGCCACCTCTCCTTCTCCTCCACTTCCTTCTCCCTTCCTCCCCTCTTGGTGGACTCCTACTAGGACTTGGAGTCCTAGTAGGACTCCACATCCTGGCCGCACCAATTGCCTTGGCCGGCCTCCTCCTCCTCCATCCTTTATATACTAAGGCAAGGGGCACCCCAGAGACACAAGTTGATCCACGTGATCATATTCTTAGCCGTGTGCAGTGCCCCCTTCCACCATAGTCCTCGATAATATTGTAGCGGAGTTTAGGCGAAGCCCTGCTGCAGTAGTACATCAAGATCGTCACCACGCCGTCGTGCTGACGGAACTCTTCCCCGACACTTTGCTGGATCGGAGTCCGGGGATCGTCATCGAGCTGAACGTGTGCTAGAACTCGGAGGTGCCGTAGTTTTGGTGCTTGATTGGTCGGGCCGTGAAGACGTACGACTACATCAACCAAACGCTTCTGTTGTCGGTCTATAAGGTAAATAGATCATACTCTCCCCTCTCGTTGCTATGCATCACTATGATCTTGCTTGAGCGTAGGAATTTTTTTGAAATTACTACGAAACCCAACAGCATGCGCTCTCAGTCGCTCTTGCTACGGAGACGCCACGGTGGCTCCAACACCTGGAATTCCTCTTCCTCAGGTTTCATGGCCGTCTCCATCTCGGCAGCCTTGTCTCCGCCAAGCTCCTCCGGCCCCTCCTCGACAGGCTCCTCACCTTCATCATCTTCTTTTTCTTCTTCCTGTTCATCTCCTGTACTCTTGGCAAGGACTGCGGCCCTCGCAGCTTCTTGTTGGGGATCATTGCAGAAATTAAAAAATTTCTACACATCACCAAGATCAATCTATAGAGAGACTAGAAATGAGAGAGAGAGAGAGGAGTGCATCTTCGTACCCTTGAAGATCGCGATGCGGAAGCGTTACAAGAACACGGATGAAGGAGTCGTACTCGTAGCAATTCAGATCGCGGTTGATTCCGATCTAAGCGCCGAACAACGGCGCCTCCGCGTTCAACACACGTACAGCCCAGGGACGTCTCCTCCATCTTGATCCAGCAAGGGGAGAGGAGAAGTTGAGGGAGAGCTCCGGCAGCACGACGGCGTGGTGGTGGAGCTTGAAGTTCTCCGGCAGGGCTTCGCCAAGCACTACTACGGAGGAGGTGGTGTTGGGGAGGGAGAGGGCTGCGCCAGGGGAAGGGGTGCAGCTCCCATGCGCCTCCCCAATATATATAGGGGTGGAGGGGCTGGTTTCTTTCCCTCCAAGTCCATTGGGGCATTGGCAAAGGTGGGGGAAAGAAATCCCATCATTTCCCTTCCCCACCGATTGTTATCCCCCTTTTTTAGGGATCTTGATCTTATCCCTTCGGGATATGATCTTATTCCTTCTAAGGGGGATCTTGGTGAGCCTTGACCAGGGGTGTGGGGCCTTGCCCCCACTACCCACATTCATGTGCCCCCACACCCCATGCAGGTGGGCCCCACTCCAGAACCTTCTAGAACCTTCCCGGTACAATACCGAAAAATCCCGAACCTTTTCCGGTGGCCAAAATTGGACTTCCCATATATAAATCTTTACCTCCGGACCATTCCGGAACTCCTCGTGACGTCCGGGATCTCATCCGGGACTCCGAACAACATTCGGTAACTACACACTAATTCCCATAACAACTCTAGCGTCACCGAACCTTAAGTGTGTAGACCCTACGGGTTCGGGAATCATGCAGACATGACCGAGACAGCTCTCTGGCCAATAACCAACAACGGGATCTGGATACCCATGTTGGATCCCACATGTTCCACGATGATCTCATCGGATGAACCATGATGTCGGGGATTCAGTCAATCCTGTATACAATTCCCTTTGTCAATCGGTACGTTACTTGCCCGAGATTCGATTGTCGGTATCCCAATACCTCGTGCAATCTCGTTACCGGCAAGTCATTTTTACTCGTTTCTTAACACATCATCACGTGATCAACTCTTTGGTCACACTGAGCTCATTATGATGATGTCCTACCGAGTGGGCCCAGAGATACCTCTCCGTCATACGGAGTGACAAATCCCGGTCTCGATTCGTGCCAACCCAACAGACACTTTTGTAGATACCCGTAGTGTGCCTTTATAGCCACCCGGTTACGTTGTGACGTTTGGCACACCCAAAGCATTCCTACGGTATCCGGGAGTTGCACAATCTCATGGTCTAAGGAAATGATACTTGACATTAGAAAAGCTTTAGCAGACGAACTACACGATCTTGTGCTATGCTTTGGATTGGGTCTTGTCCATCACATCATTCTCCTAATGATGTGATCCCGTTATCAACGACATCCAATGTCCATGGTCAGGAAACCGTAACCATCTATTGATCAACGAGCTAGTCGACTAGACGCTTACTAGGGACATATTATGGTCTACGTATTCACACATGTATTACGGTCTCCGGTTAATACAATTATAGCATGAACAATAGACAATTATCATGAACAAGGAAATATAATAATAACCATTTTATTATTCCCTCTAGGGCATATTTCCAACACTTCTGACCTACGGGCCTCTGCAATCCTACTAGCAATATATGCCTAATCCTATTTCGTGGTCACCTTGACGAGATCATCCTCCTCTCGCTCAGCCTCCTCCTTTAGCTCAGAGACCCACTTCGCTTCATCTGCTAGCTTGGGCAGTTTCCAGCTTTCCTTGACTCCTGTGGTGGAACAGTCCGGCATCCAGGTCAGGATGGTACTCCTCTCTGAGTTGATGGAACAACCATGGCCGGCAAGTGGAAAGTTCCCAACTTGTGGAATAGCTGCTGGCAGAGCTAGGAGTGGCCCAGCACTGTCAAGTTACAATCGCGGCCTGAGTATAGCCGCATCTTGTCCCCGGCATTCTACTACAGCTATGTTGTCCTATCACTCGGTTATAGTGGGGCGATGCAGCGTCACGGGAAGTCAAACCCGACCATATCTATGCCCAGACCGGCATCCCGCATGTGAGAAATCATGTTCAGAATTGGGTGGAGCTTCCTCGCGCTGGTGCCATATTTCTTCCAACCATCATCGCGCTCAATCCTTTCTGTTCGCGGCAAGCAGAACACCGGGAAGTCCTCCTCCTGAATCCAGCACCAAGTTCCCCTTCATTCCTCCCACTTGTCATGAAGTTATCCAGGGATGTAGTCTCTCTGGTCCTTCTCCCCCCTCGGGAACCATGTCACACTTTCCGACAGCGCGTCGTGCTCCACCCGAGGGACGGAGAAATGGTGGAACAGATCTACATTGGGCATTACTCTGACAAAGTTCTCGCAGAAATGCGCAAAAACCGCCCTACACGTCATGGCATTGGGAGTGAAATCGAGCAACTGAAATCCATAGGTCGACATCAACTTGCGAAAGAAGTCTGGATATGGTGGCGATAATCCGTAGTAAAAGTACACACAGAAGAAAGGATAGGAATTGCTTGGAACCGTGGGGCCGAACGGGAAAACCTTGGGGCTCCATGGATGCCGGTATGTTTCTCCGACATGTACGTATACCTTTCGATCAAGGTTTTGGTGGACACGGCCAGCAGCGAGAAGACGACGTTTTCTTGCCGCTGTTTCTCCAACTCCTCCAACTCTTTCTTCTTCTGCTCCACTTTCGGGTCGATCGGCTTGGCCGCCTTCTTCCGTTTCATGGCGGCTACCTTGGGTGCCATCAAGGGCTCAGGAAGAAAGAAAGCTTTGGAGTCGAGGCGGATGGTAGCAGCGGAAGTGGCAGCAAATGCGGCTTTTCTTGGCGAGAGGAAGAAGATGAAGCAGGGAAGGGCGCGAGTAAATGAGCGGCCCCTTCGCGGTTACCTTTTTATGGGGAATACGTGAGGGGGCTGGCTCTTTGTCGCCTCCCCTAGCCATGCCCCTCATAGGCGCGCCACAACGGGTAACTGCAACAGCACCCATGCTCCCATGCCCCGCGATTAATGCTCGAATTGGACATGTGTCGGTAGGAACCGCCATGATTACGGATCATGGTGAAATATTAAGTCAGTTTCCTCCTCCACGTGTGTCCGTGCACGTTGTTGGGCCTAACCCAACAACGCCTCGAATGCACATATGGGTCAGGCCCGGGGGCTCCTGTCGGTGCACTAGGAGTGGAGTCCCTAGTACTCCTGCCATGTGCACGAACGGTAGCAGCCTTCCCGGTGGGGTGCCTTGGCAGGGACAGATACTAGACCAGAGAAGCCGCTCTCCATGAGATCAAGGAGAGCATTAAGAAGACCAAGCACTGGGACAAGCTACAAATACCTCAACGGAAGCAACCAACTCCGGACAAGCCGGCAAGTCAAGCCCCGACAACCCCTTCGGGCATGGGCTTCTTGCCAACACCAGCGCTCTGCCTCTTTCATCAGCTGATCGCTAGATCAATGAGGTGTCAAGCCCATCGGTGCTTAGGTGGATGTAACCCGTGCGTGCCAACTTGCTGAGGGGGTAAAACACCATTTTTGACACCTATCCTGATGGTGTGTCATGCTAATAGGAGGTAGCTGGATAAGCGGCGCGGTAGCCTTGCTAGGCTTCAACCTCCACATGACACCTAGCAGCGTATTTAATGTGTTTTATCCAAACTGCCAGAGTTAGGTATGATAGTTCTACATTAGTCTAATCACCCCTGTAATGACCTTTTTGCCACTTTGGTTACCCCTTGAGCTATAAAAGGAGGGCCAGGGCAACATTAGAAGGGGTTTGAATCTTAGCAACCCTCACGCATGGGCATTGTGCAGCTGCTCTCTTCCCGCCTCTTGTCGAGGGAGAGCGCTCTATGTACTTGTGCTCGACACCACCAATACACCCAAAGGCAAGAGTAGGGTTTTAAGCCTCCAGGCGGCCCAACCTGGGTAAATGCGCTCCTCATTGTGTTTGCTCTCTGCGTTGATTGTGACCCCTCGCCGAATGAGCAAAAGGGGTTGCACTGCCCCATAGATCGCCTGCTCCACGCGGATAGGAAGTTTCATCGCGTTTTACAATATGGATCCACCGCCACCTGCTGTTCTTCATCGGGAGGCCAGATATGTAGTCCGTTCAAGGCTTCAGAGAGTGGGATCTTCCGTCTTCGTCATCATCAACCATCCTCCGTCACCAATTTCATGATGCTCACCGCCGGGTGTGAGTAATTCCTTCATAGGCTTGCTAGACAGTGATGGGTTGGATGAGATTCATCATGTAATCGAGTTAGTTTTGTTAGGGCTTGATCCTTAGTATCCACTATGTTTTGAGATTGATATTGCTATGACTTTGCTATGCTTAATGCTTGTGACTAGGGCCCGAGTGCCATGATTTCAGATTTGAACCCTTTATGTTTTCATGAATATATTTGTGTTCTTGATCCGATCTTGCAAGTTATATACACCTGCTACGTGTTATGATCTGCATACCCCAAGGTGACAATAATTGGGATTCTTTCTGGTGATTATCGTAGTTTGAGGAGTTCATGTATTCACTATGTGTTAATGATTTGTTCTGGTTCTCTATTAAAAGGAGGACTTAATATCCCTTAGTTTCCTTATGGACCCCGCTGCCACGAGAGGGTACGACAAAAGATGTCATGCAAGTTCTTACTATAAGCACATATGACTATATACGGGATGCATGCCTACATTACATTGATGAATTGGAGATAGTTCTGTGTCGCCATAGGTTATGACTATTACATGATGAATATTATCCAACGTTATCACTGATCCAACGCCTATGAGTTTTTCACATATTGATCTTTGCTAAGTTACTACTGTTGTTACTACTATTACAATTTCTACAAAACTATTGCCGCTACCATTATTGTTACCGCTACTATTGCAGCTATCACTATCAAATTGCCATACTATTGTGCTACTGATCACTCTGCTGGTGATATTTAGTTTCTGGGTGTGGTTGAATTGACAACTCAACTGTTAATACTTGCAAATATTCTTTGGCTCCCCTTGTGTCGAATTAATAAATTGGGGTTGAATACTCTACCCTTGAAAACTGTTGCGATCCCCTATACTTGTGGGTTATCAAGACCTTTTTCTGGCGCCTTTGCTGGGGAGCATAGCTATATTTGTTCACTCACTTGGGATTTATATTAGTTGATCGCTGTCGGTGTCAAAACCGGCGGATCTCGGGTAGGGGGTCCCGAACTGTGCGTCAAGGCCGGATGGTAACAGGAGACAAGGGACACGATGTTTTTACCCAGGTTCGGGCCCTCTCGATGGAGGTAATACCCTACTCCTGCTTGATTAATATTGATGATATGGGTAGTACAATAGTAGATCTACCACGAAATCAAGGAGGCTAAACCCTAGAAGCTAGCCTATGGTATGATTGTTGTGTATGGAGTTGATTGCCTACGGACTACAACCCTCCGGTTTATATAGACACCGGATAGGGTTAGGGTTACATAGAGTTGGTTACAATGGGAGGAGATCTTGAATATCCACATCGCCAAGCTTGCCTTCCACGCCAAGGAAAGTCCCATCCGGACACGGGACGAAGTCTTCAATCTTGTATCTTCATAGTCCAGGAGTCCGGCTGAAGGTATAGTCCGGCTACCCGAAAACCCCCTAATCCAGGACTCCCTCTGTAGCCCCTGAACCAGGCTTCAATGACGACGAGTCCGGTGCGCAAACTGCCTTCGGCATTGCAAGGCGGGTTCCTCCTCCAAGTCCTTCATAGAAGATTGTAAACACGAAGAGTAGTGTCCGGTTCTGCAAAATAAGTTTCCACATATTGCCATAGAGAGAATAATATTAACACAAATCTAATCTGCTGACGTATTTCGCAGCGTGACATCACACTACGGCCAAGTCCTTTACTCGAATCGTTTTTACTTTTCCACCTCAGCACGTTTTGTGAGGCGGCTTCCTTGGCACGTCTTGTCAAAGCAGAGATCGTGTGCCCCCTTTAACGGGATTCTCATCAATACGGACGTGGGTAACCCAACCGCGCCATTTATCATGGCGCTTGGGAGGCAAGCGAGTTTTACTAGGCTGGTGGGGACGCACAACTGCATCCGCCCATATAAGGGGATAAGGATCCACCTTTTTACCTATGCCTTCTTCCTCCTTTGCCTATCCATCTCTTGCGCACTCGAGCTCCAGCGCCCAAGCCCGCACTTCCCACCTCAACCTTCTCCAGCAATGTCCGGAGCGGGAGGCAAGTGGATGGTCTCCTCCGTCACGGAGGGCCATGTCAAAAAGCTAAGGAAGGTCGGATACTTGTCCAAAGACATCGCGCACCGGCTTCCCGAGGAGGGGCAGCTTCTCCCCACCCCAAGGCCCCATGAGAGGGTAGTATTCCTTCCCCACTTCCTCCGCGGACTGGGTTTTCCACTCCACCCATTTGTCCGGGGGCTCATGTTTTACTATGGCCTGGATTTCCACGATCTGGCCCCGAACTTCGTCCTCAACATCTCGGTGTTTATCGTCGTGTGCGAGGCTTTCCTCCGCATCCGCCCCCATTTCGGCCTCTGGCTCAAGACCTTCAACGTCAAGCCCAAGGTGGTGCGCGGCAGCTAGGCGGAGTGCGGAGGCGCCATGGCGGGCAAGATGGCCAACGTCCTATGGCTCGAGGGCTCCTTCGTGGAGACCCTGGAGGGGTGGCAATCATGGTGGTTTTACATCACCGAGCCGCGCGATCCGAAATGGATCGCAGCCCCCAAGTACCGATCTGGACCCCCCACGCGGCTTATGTCCTAGAAAGAGACGGGCCTGTTGTGGGCGACGAAAAAGAGGTGACCGGACTGCAGACATGCATCCAGTCCCTGGTGAGCAAGCCGATCAAGCTCGTCAATGTAGTCCAGGTTATGCTCGTCCGCCGGATCCTCCCGTGTCAACAACGGAACTTTAATCTGTGGGAGTTCGACCCGGCGCAGCACCAAACCCTTAACAGGCTCTTCCACATGACGTATGAAGACGTCTGGAAGGTGCTAACCAAAGGGTTCGAGGCCCCCACATCCGCTTCCGAGGACCGCGGATACAGCTCGCGGCGTCACGCTAGCGAGGTAAGCTATTTTTGTTGGGGAACATAGTAATTTCAAAATTTTCCTACGCACACGCAAGATCATGGTGATGCATAGCAACGAGAGGAGAGTGTGATCTACGTACCCTTTGTAGATCGACAACGGAAGCGTTTGGTTGATGTAGTCGTACGTCTTCACGGCCCGACCGATCAAGCACCGAAACTACGGCACCTCCGAGTTTTAGCACACGTTCAGCTCAATGACGATCCCCGGACTCCAATCCAGCAAAGTGTCGGGGAAGAGTTCCGTCAGCATGACGGCGTGGTGGCGATCTTGATGTACTACTGCTGCAGGGCTTCGCCTAAGCACCGCTACAATATTATCGAGGACTATGGTGGCTGGGGGCGCCGCACACGGCTAAGAATAAGATCACGTGGATCAACTTGTGTCTTTGGGGTGCCCCTTGCCTCAGTATATAAAGGATGGAGGAGGAGGAGGCCGGCCAAGGTTGGTGCGGCCAGGATGTGGAGTCCTACTAGGACTCCAAGTCATAGTAGGAGTCCACCAAGAGGGGAGGAAGGGAGAAGGAAGTGGAGGAGAAGGAGAGGTGGCCGGCCCCCTTTTCCCTAGTCCAATTCGGGCTAGAGGGGAGGGGGGCGCAACAGCCCCTTGGCCCTTTCTCCTCTTCCCACTAAAGCCCATCAAGGCCCATTGCTTCTCCCGTAACTACCCGGTACTCCGAAAAATACCCGAATCACTCGGAACCTTTCCGATGTCCGAATATAGTCGTCCAATATATCAATCTTTACGTCTCGACCATTTCGAGACTCCTCGTCATGTCCCCGATCTCATACGGGACTCCGAACTCCTTCGGTACATCAAAACTCATAATATAACTATCATCGAAACCTTAAGCGTGCGGACCCTACGGGTTCGAGAACAATGTAGACATGACCGAGACACGTCTCCGGTCAATAACCAATAGCGGGACCTGGATGCCCATATTGGCTCCTACATATTCTACGAAGATCTTTATTGGTCAGACCGCATAACAACATGCGTTGTTCCATTTGTCATCGGTATGTTACTTGCCCGAGATTCCATCGTCGGTATCTTAATACCTAGTTCAATCTCGTTACCGGCAAGTCTCTTTACTCGTTCCGTAATATATCATCTCACAACTAACTCATTAGTTGCAATGCTTGCAAGGCTTATGTGATGTGCATTACCGAGAGGGCCCAGAGATACCTCTCCGACAATCCGAGTGACAAATCCTAATCTCGAAATACGCCAACCCAACATGTACCTTTGGAGACACTTGTAGAGCTCCTTTATAATCACCCAGTTACGTTGTGACGTTTGGTAGCACACAAAGTGTTCCTCCGGCAAACGGGAGTTGCATAATCTCATAGTCATAGGAACATGTATAAGTCATGAAGAAAGCAATAGCAACATACTAAATGATCGGGTGCTAAGCTAATGGAATGGGTCATGTCAATCACATCATTGTCCTAATGATGTGATCCCGTTAATCAAATTACAACTCTTTTGTTTATGGTTAGGAAACATAACCATCTTCGATTAATGAGCTAGTCAAGTAGAGGCATACTAGTGACACTTTGTTTGTCTATGTATTCACACAAGTATTATGTTTCCGGTTAATACAATTCTAGCATGAATAATAAACATTTATCATGATATAAGGAAATAAATAATAACTTTATCATTGCCTCTAGGGCATATTTCCTTCAGTCTCCCACTTGCACTAGAGTCAATAATCTAGTTCACATCGCTATGTGATTAACACCAATAGTTCACATCTTTATGTGATTGGTTCACATCTCCATGTGACTAACACCCAAAGGGTTTACTAGATTCAATAATCTAGTTCACATCGCTATGTGATTAACACCCAAAGAGTGATCATGTTTTGCTTGTGAGAGAAATTTAGTCGACAGGCCTGCCATATTCAGATCCGTATGTATTTTGCAAAATTCTATGTCAACAATGCTCTGCACGGAGCTACTCTAGATTATTGCTCCCACTTTCAATATGTATCTAGATCGAGACTTAGAGTCATCCAGATCTGTGTCAAAACTTGCATCGACGTAACTTTTTAGGATGAACCTTTTTGTCACCTCCATAATTGAGAAATATTTCCTTATTCCACTAAGGATAATTTTGACCGCTGTCCAGTGATCTACTCTTAGATCACTATTGTACTCCCTTGCTTAACACAGTGTAGGGTATACAATAGATCTGGTACACAGCATGGCATACTTTATAGAACCTATGGCTGAGGCATAGGGAATGACTTTCATTCTCTTTCTATCTTATGCCGTGGTCGGGCTTTGAGTCTTACTCAACTTCACACCTTGTAACACAGGCAAGAAACTTTTTCTTTGACTGTTCCATTTTGAACTACTACAAAATCTTGTCAAGGTATGTACTCATTGAAAAACTTATCAAGCGTCTTGATCTATCTCTATAGATCTTGATACTCAATATGTAAGCAGCTTTACCGAAGTCTTTCTTTGAAAAACTCCTTTCAAACACTCCTTTATGCTTTGCAGAATAATTCTACATTATTTCCGATCAACAATATGTCATACACATATACTTATCAGAAATGATGTAGTGCTCCCACTCACTTTCTTGTAAATACAGGCTTCACCGCAAGTCTGTATAAAACTATATGCTTTGATCAACTTATCAAAGTGTATATTCCAACTCCGAGATTCTTGCACCAGTCCATAGATGGATCGCTGGAGCTTGCATATTTAGTTAACACCTTTAGGATCGACAAAACCTTCTAGTTGTATCATATACAACTCTTCTTTAGTAAATCCATTAAGGAATGCAGTTTTGTTTATCCATTTGCCAGATTTCATAAAATGCGGCAATTGCTAACATGATTCGGACAGACTTAAGCATAGATACGAGTGAGAAAATCTCATTGTAGTCAACACCTTGAACTTGTCGAAAACCTTTTGCGACAATTCTAGCTTTGTAGATAGTAACACTACTATCAGCGTCCGTCTTCCTCTTGAAGATCCATTTATTTTCTATGGCTTGCCGATCATCGGGCAAGTCAACCAAAGTCTATACTTTGTTCTCATACATGGATCCCATCTCAGATTTCATGGCCTCAAGCCATTTTGCGGAATCTGGGCTCATCATCGCTTCCTCATAGTTCGCAAGTTCGTCATGGTCTAGTAACATGACTTCCAGAACAGGATTACCGTACCACTCTGGTGCGGATCTCACTCTGGTTTACCTGCGAGATTCGGTAGTAACTTGATCTTACATGATCATCATCATTAGCTTCCTCACTAATTGGTGTAGTAGTCACAGGAACAGATTTCTGTGATGAACTACTTTCCAATAAGGGAGAAGGTATAATTACCTTATCAAGTTTTTTACTTTCCTCCCACTCACTTCTTTCAAGAGAAACTCCTTCTCTAGAAAGTTTCCGGATTTAGCAACAAAAGTCTTGCCTTCGGATCTATGATAGAAGGTGTATCCAATAGTTTCCTTTGGATATCCTATGAAGATTTACTTCTCCGATTTGGGTTCGAGCTTATCATGTTGAAACTTTTTCACATAAGCATCGCAGTCCCAAACTTTAAGAAACGACAACTTTGGTTTCTTGCCAAACCACATTTCAGATTGTGTCGTCTCAACGGACTTAGATGGTGCCCTTTTAAACGTGAATGCAACTGTTTTTAATGCATAACCCCAAAACGATAGTGGTAGATCGGTATGAGACATCATAGATCGCACTATATCTAATAAAGTACGGTTATGATGTTCGGACACACCATTATGCTGTGGTGTTCCAGGTGGCGTGAGTAGTGAAACTATTTCACATTGTTTTAACTGAAGACCAAACTCGTAACTCAAATATTTGTCTCCGTGATCAGATCGTAGAAACTTTATTTGCTTGTCACGATGATTTTCCACTTCACTCTGAAATTCTTTGAACTTTTCAAATATTTCAGACTTATGTTTCATCAAGTAGATATACCCATATCTGCTCAAATCATCTGTGAAGTTCTGAAAATAACGATACTTGCCGTGAGCCTTAACACTCATCGGACCGCATACATCAGTATGTATTATTTACAATAAGTCAGTTGCTCGCTCCAGAGAACGGAGTCTTAGTCATCTTGCCCATGAGGCATGGTTCGCAAGCATCAAGTGATTCCAAAATTCCATCAGCATGGAGTTTCTTCATGCGCTTTACACCAATATGACCTAAACGGCAGTGCCACAAATAAGTTGCACTATCATTATTAACTTTGCATTTTTTGGTTTCAATATTATGATTATGTGTATCACTACGATCGAGATCCAACAAACTATTTTCATTGGGTGTGTAACCATATAAGGTTTTATTCCTGTAAATAGAACAACAATTTATTCACTTACTTAAATGAATAACCGTATTACAATAAACATGATCAAATCATATTCATGCTCAACGCAAACACCAAATAACACTTATTTAGGTTCAACACTAATCCCGAAAGTATAGGGAGTGTGCGATGATGATCATATCAATCATGGAACCACTTCCAACACACATCGTCACTTCACCCTTAAGTAGTCTCTGTTTATTCTGCAACTCCCATTTCGAGTTACTAATCTTAGCAACTGAACTAGTATCAAATACTGAGGGGTTGCTATAAACACTAGTAAAGTACACATCAATAACATGTATATCAAATTGTCAGGGGACTGATCCACGAACACCTATGGGACCGGCGGGCCGAGTCCCTTTCGGTTCGGCGGGGGCGGAGATCGTGCAAAGAGCGGATCGAGGCGAAACACACGAGCAGTTTACCCAGGTTCGGGCCGCACGGATGCGTAAAACCCTAATCCTGCTTTGTGGTTTGTATTGAGTTCTTGCTCGGGAGCGCGGTGTGCTACAGTACACACCAGCAGCTAACGAGACCGAGCATGAGTGTTATGTTTCTCCTGAACCCCCCTCTACGTTCCGCATGGGCCTCCTTTTATATGCTCAAGGGGTCACCGATAGGTGGCAACGGAGGCAAAGGTTAAAAATGGACAGGTGCTGCGGTAGGCACAGCTACCTGCTACAATGTATCATACCTAACCCTGATGGCAGGGGACAAGGGCATTAAATGCCCGTCTGTGTCGCCTAAATAGTACAAAAGGGACCGTCAGGGATGCCACCGCTCGCCACGATGGCAATCTTGTCAGCGCCGCTCGCCACCGCGCATCGCTGGCTGCACAGCCTCCCGCCACGCACGCCTGGAAGGGTCCCAGAGCGACACGTTGGTGGATGTGCTGGAGCGCGGGCACGGAGTGGTGGCTTGCCGCGGCAGGCGCCTTGCCGCGGTCGTTGTTTGTCGCGTCCGGGAGCTTGTCGCTCGCCGGGCCTTGCCGGGACGCGTGGTGCGCCGCGGCAAGTTCCTTGAGATGCCTTGGGTGGTCTTCCCGGCAAGCTCCTCTTGCCGGGGTCTTGTGGCGCCTTGGTTGGCCTTCCCGGAAAGCTCCTCTTGCCGGGGTCTTGTCTCTTTGACTTGGATACTTTGTTCTTGACTGGCTCCAAAGGAACCACGGAGGACCTTGGCGGTCACCCGGCAGGCCTTGCCGCGGGATGCTGCGACTGCCCGTGCACAAGTTCGGGATACTAGGGTACCCCTACTCTAGTACACCGACAGGAGCCCCCGGGCCTGGGCCATACACGGTGCCGAGCGCTGTTGGGCCAGGCCCAAAACAGGGCACGGGCACGCGCGGCCTAGGTTACGCCGTATCTCTCTCCGTATCCACCGCGCCCTCCCCGAACGGCACGCGTTGAATACGGCGTCGTGGGAGAGATCGTGGGTGGTTTCTTTATTCGGAAATGCGGAATGTCTGCCCCCTCCCTCTTTATAAGCAGGGGAAACAGGGGCAGTTCGCCCATTCGCCCGTTGCTACTCCAATCTCAGAAATCTCCGCCGCTCCCTCGTCTTCTCAAAGCCGAAAGAGAGCAGCGCTCTGCCCCCCATCGCCACCAGCACCACCAACACCATCGATCCTCCTCCACCACTTCCGCCATGGCTCCAAAAGCCGACAAGGGGAAGGTCGTGAAGTCGACCGAGGCGCAGCGGCTTGCGGCGCTGCGGAAGGAGCGAGAAGTCTTCCACCCAAGCTTGCCGCGAAGGAGCTGAGGGAGAACTATTACCTCTTCTGGTCGGCGGAGACACGAGCGCATCCGCGCACGAAGGTACTAACCGCCGCCGCTTGGAAGAAGGCCCCAAACGGATACCCTTTTTTCGCCTTGTTCTTCTACTGCGGGCTCTGCCCGCCTTTCTCTGAATTCTTCTGCGACATCATGAATACCTACGGATTCCACCTCCTTGACTTCACACCCAATGCCGTTCTGACCATGGCAGTTTTCGCACATCTCTGCGAAAACTTTGTCGGAGTCCATCCCAACGTAGCCCTCTTTCGCCACTTCTTCATACCCCGAGTAGAGAGAGGAGAGCCTTTATCCGGCAGAATCGCCTAGATCTCGAGGGCCGGCAAGAAGGAAACCTATCTGGAGGGAGAATTCCGCGGCAAGTGGGAGGAGTGGAGAGCAGACTGGTGCTGGATTGACGAGGAGAACCCGCAGCCATTCACTACTCGGCGCCAAACCCCAGTAGCTCGCGGCAGCGATTGGAGTGACGTGGCCCCGGAAGACGACAAGCTGAAGATTGATGTCACCCGGATCCTGCGCCTCAGGCTTTCCGGGCTCACTGTTGGCGCTGTTGGCGCAGACTTTCTTCGCCGCCGCATCACCCCCCTGCAGGAACGGGGGAGACCCACTTGGGAGTTCAAGAATGCGGCGGATATCATGAGGCTGCGGCCGGGCCTCAACTTCAACTTCACAGTTCTGGAGCTCAATGCGATGCTCCAGGAGCTCTTCAAGTATGACTTCCAACATCCCGAAGTTTTCAGGTTGCCGGGGGGCCTCGTTCCGCTATGCAACAATTCCTCGCTCGACCGCATCCGTGCAATGATGCCGGAGTGCGACTCGCATGGAATTGTGCCAACTTGGCAGGAGCCTGCAGACGATGTCGTGCAGCAGTTCTTCGATGACTTGGTAGAAGTGCCGATCCGCTCCGACGAGAAGGATAGCCTCACCTGCGACACCACGGATGCGGAGATGGCACTCATTGCCACTAGGCTGGAAGAGGCGGCGGCAGCCGCAGCCGCGGGCGAATTCGGGTTCACCGTGGAGGAGGCAGATGCAGCAGAGGCGGCAAGCCGTGCCGAGCGAGGGGAGCCCGCCAGCAAGAAGGAACTTGCCGGACATGGCGTCGGGTCGAGCGAGCCCGCCAAGGATACGAGCGGCTCGTTGGAGATCAACTCGTCTTCCACCTCATCTTCAGATAGGTCGCCGCGAGAAGAGCCTCCATCTCCACCAAGAAGGCGTCTCCGCAAGGCCGGTGACATAGCGGAGCGGCAGGCGAGTGAACAGCCGCCGCGCCGCGCGACACGCTCTCACGCTGCAACGGCAACTAGAGCGGGGCCCTCCCGGACCACCGCTTCTACTCCAGCCGGAGCGGGGTCGTCTCAGACCACCACCACTACTCCCGCCAAGCGGCCAAGGGAAGCTACTCCTCCGCCTCCTCGCGCCGGACGTGAGCCAGACTTCGACTTCTCCGTGTTCAGCTCCGACGAGGAGGAAGAAGAAGAAGAGTAAGATTCCCTTGTTGTACTTGTAGTTCTTCAATCCTTGCTGTTTGTCTTGTATCTCATTTGCTTTTCTCTGAACTTGTTCCTCTTTAGGACTCTGGCCCAGAGAGCAGCAAAGAGGGCCAAGGTCCCGGTGATTGTCATCAAGGACGAACCTACTGCGACAGTAGGAGGTGCGCCCGAGACAACCTTGCCGGACCCGGCAACTTTTCTCCAGAGCAGCCCCCAGCGTAAGTATATGGTTTGCTTTCCACTTGTGAGGTGCGCATGGATATTCTGTCTTTGCTGATATTTGATTGCTGATTTGTGTAGGAGCAGAGCAGCCCCACCAGGAGCCAAGGGAGAATCCCCCGACAAGGGAGAACTCTCCGGCAAGGGGGGGCTTCCCGGTAACGGATAAGTCTCCGGCGAGGGAGGGTTCTCCGGCAAGGGACAGCACCAGCGGCCCCCCGACGGTGGAGACCACGACTGTAGAACCCGGTACAGGTAATCCTTTCGCTACAAGATTTCCCTTGGGTTCTTCTTCTCTTGATCTTCTTTTTGTTGGATTTTTGCTTGACTCTTCTCCCCTTTCCGGCTGTCAGACCCATCTGCTACGGAGCCCATGGAGACCGAGGTTGCCGCCGAAGAAGCATCCGGTGCTGGCGATCCCGCCGGCGCAGAGGCCGCCAAGGCTGCCTCCGCAGCAACTGGCGAGGGGTCTGGCGATCGCACTGACGGCCCTAAGGCCGCAGGAGCGCCAGGCGCTACACCGACCGCCGACCCGTCCGCCGCTGCCGCAGCGCCAGGCTCCGAAGATCCCCAGCCAGGCGTCTACTTGAAGGCCGGCGACGACGTCTTCATCAACCTTCCCTGGGCATCAAGCTCCAGGGCGCCGGTTGAGGGAGAGATCTTCGACGGGGAGGTGCTCGCCTCCGCGGGGCTGACGCTGGTTGACGCGCCAAGCAGCAGCAGCAACGAGTCTGAGAAGGAGCGGCTGCTGCGGAAGCTGGTGTCGCTCTACCACGCGCGGCAAGCCAAGCTAGAATCCCGCGAGGCGCTTGTCGCAAAGGTGGGAGCAGACATCGAGAAGCGCGCGGAGGAGCTCGGGGGTTTCCACCGGGAAGCCCTCCGGTCCCTGGCGGAGGAGCAGGAGCAGCTCGCCGAAGCGCAGAAGGTCTTCTTCCTTGAGAAGGCCGAAGTCGAAGAGCAACAGCGACTTGCCGCTGTGAAGCTGTCCGCGGAAGAGGGCGAGCTGGCGCAGCGGAAGCTCAATCTTGACGCCCACGAGGAGGAGCTTGCCGCGCGCGAGCAACAATTCAGCGGAGCCCTTAAGCAGGCGGAGGACGCTGCCGCAGCCGTCGAGGCCGCCAAGAAGGAGCTGGAGACGAAGGTGGCGCGGCCGAGAAGGGCAAAGAGCTCAGCGCCGCCAAGGACTCCAACGCGGATCTTGAGTCGAAGCTGACCACTTTGACCAAGACGTTGGACGGCGCCAAGAAGCAGGAGGCGGCCTTGAAGGAGGAGATCAAGGCCGACAAGGCGCTGCTAGAGAGTGTTGCCGCCACCCAAAACACCTTCAGGGAGACTGTGGAGCATTGGACGGAGAGTCTTGTGAATGCTGCCACAGACATTGACAGGGAGTTGGCGCAGCTGGGGATGGAGGATCTCGGGTATCCCTCCAATGAGAACCTCCAACCCAGCGCCAAGCTCGTCTTGTTCTTCAAAGGCGTGGCGACGGCCCTTCAGCGACTCCGGGAGAGGGTCCCAAAGTAGTTGGCCGACGAGTCGCGCAAGATCTGCGCGGGAGCTCTTCAGAAAGTGTTGGTGAAGGTGGCCTTCCGTAATCCGGGCCTCAACCTCACCAATGTCCTCAAGACTCTGCCGCCGGATGCTGATCTGGAGGCGCTCAAGACCCTTGTCGCACCCATTGTGGACAAGGTGAGCGGGATCAAGAGGATCAAAGGCGATCGCGTAGACTAGGTCGCCTGTGTCTTCTTTTCTTGTCGTTGTTTATCATGTTATGAAAACAATCTGTTAGAGCTGCGACAAGCTATCTTTGTAATATAACTTTATTCTGGGTAATGATTGCAGCGTTATTCCCTTTACTTGATTCTTCCCTTTGTATGTCTTTGCCCTACGCTTTTAGGGAACTTGCCGGTGCAGGCACCTGAGCCGCGAGCGCTGAGTGCGGGACGTCAGCAGCCTGCTGGCGGTGCTGCTACCGACAAGAAACCTTGTCGCAACTAGTTGTAGCTCACTTAAGTTGTTGAGCGGACTCGAAACAAAATAAGGGCGCAACTAGCTACGAGTTGGTTCCTCCGCGCACAGGTTTTCCATACAAAGTGTGGTCGTTCAAGGGAGATAACTTAAAATTTAAAAAAATCTGATTGCTCAAACTTTGGCAACTTAGCTTTTCCGTTGTTTGCTTCCCGGTAAGGCGAAACTTTCTTGAACGACGCCTGGTCCATACCATTATCTTCTCCTTTCCCCCCGGCAAACTTGTGGGCGAGGGAACCTTCCTTTCCTTGAGAAAAAAGAAAGAAGAGAAAATAAAGATATGGAGCCTTACGGCTCGTTATCGCTTAACGGGGAGTAGGTGCTGCACAAAGTGCCAGATCACATATGCAAGAAATAGAAAACGTGAAATTGACAAAATGTGCGGAGCACATGAGCTTTAGTTATGCACGGGGTCTGCGCCCGGCTTTGTACAAAGGATTACATGCAACAGCGGCAAGACTTGTACAAAAGGTGGTTGCCGGAACAGGTTCCGGCAACCGCGCCTTACGGGTAAAACTTACGAAGATGCTCAATGTTCCAGGAATTGCTCATCGGAATGGCATCTTCGGTCTCAAGGCGGACAGCGCCAGGCCAAGTGACTCGTTTCACCTGTTAAGGGCCTTCCCACTTCGGTGTCAACTTGTTGGAATTCTTGGCGGACTGAACACGCTGAAGAACAAGGTCGCCTTCCTCGAGAATTCTGGCGTTAACTTTGCGGCTATGGTAGCGGCGCAAAGCTTGCTGGTAGCGAGCAGCTCGCACAGCAGCCTGAAGACGGTCTTCCTCAAGGGGTAGCGCGTCATCTTGTCGCAGCTGCTCTTGCTCAAGCTCATCGTAAGCGAGCACTCGAGGTGACCCGTATACGAGTTCCGTGGGGAGAACTGCCTCTGCTCCATAGACTAGAGCAAAAGGTGTCTGGCCAGTGGCTCGATTTGGCGTCGTCCTGATCGACCAAAGAACCACCGGCAGCTCCTCGATCCAGTTTTTTCCGCACTTGTGCAGCCTGTCGAAAGTCCTGGTCTTGAGCCCGCGCAGCACTTCAGCATTTGCCCTCTCCGCTTGACCGTTGCTTCTCGGGTGAGCAACAGAAGCGAAGCAGACGTTGGCACCAAGATCTTGGACGTACTGCATGAAGGTGCGGCTCGTGAATTGTGTACCGTTGTTGGTGATTATCCTGTTAGGGATCCCGAAGCGGCAAACAATCGACCTGAAGAACTTGACTGCTGACTGTGCTGTCACCTTCCTCACTAGTTCCACTTCCGGCCACTTTGTGAACTTGTCGATTGCAACGTACAAGTACTCAAAGCCCCCGACAGCTCGGGGAAAGGGGCCGAGGATGTCGAGCCCCCAGACCGAAAATGGCCAGGATAAAGGGATCGTCTGGAGAGCTTGAGCTGGTTGGTGTATCTGCTTGGAATGGAACTGGCACGCTTCACACTTGGTTACTTGTGCAGTTGCATCCTGGAGGGCTGTCGGCCAAAAGAAACCTTGCCGGAATGCTTTGCCGACAAGTGCTCTTGCGCCAATGTGGTGTCCACATATGCCTCCATGTATCTCTGCCAACAGCTTTTGTCCGTCTTCCCGGTGAATACACTTCAATTTCACACCGTTCAGTCTTCTTCTGTACAGTGTATTGTCGACAAACTGGTACATACTTGACTGTCGGGCTACTCTTTCCGCTTCTTCTTGCTCTTCGGGAAGTTCTCCTGTCTGAAGGAAACGGAAAATCTGTTGTGCCCATGCTGGAGCTTGTGGCTCGACAACAAGGACTAAAGGCAAATCTGCTGCTGCGGGAACATCCGCTTCTATAGCGAGAACCTGCGGCTCTGCCGGAGCTTGACGTTCCCCGGCAAGCTTGCCGGAGCAAAACTTGTCAGGAGCTTCTGCTTCAACGGAACAAACCCTAGGGTTTGCTGGAGCAGACTGCTCCTCAGCACTCTTGGCGTTGATCTTGGGGACCTTCTTGGCGGCGTCTTCGGGAAGCTCTGCCGGCAAATAGTCACCAGAAATCAACTTCCTCTTCTTGCTCTGTCCAGTTGATGGCGTTACAGACGGTTGAGTCAGCTTGAGCACAAAGATCCCTGGTTCCACAGGTAACTTAAGTGCGGCGCACTTTGACAGGCCATCGGCAATGGCGTTCTGAGCTCTTGGAACATGTTCCATTTGTGGGTCGTCAAAGTGCTCTTCTAGCTTTCTCACTTCGTCGACGTAAGCTTCCATCAACGGACTCTGATAGCTCTTGTTTACTTGGCGGACGACAAGCTGCAAGTCACCCCTGACAATGAGCATCTTGATCCCAAGGTCTACCGCGATCCTGAGACCGGCAAGCAAGCCTTCATACTCTGCAGTATTGTTTGTTGCTTGCTCCTTGGGAAAGTGCATTTGGACTACGTACTTGAGGTGCTCTCCGGCGGGTGCGACAAGCAGCACGCCAGCGCCGGCACCTTGCAGCGAAAAGGCACCATCAAAGTACATCAGCCACTCTTTGCCTGCTTCCTTGACGGGGATGCTCATTTCTGGAATTTCTTCATCTGGTGTTGGCGTCCATTCTGCTATAAATTCTGCCAATGCTCTGCTCTGGATAGTTGAAGTGCTCTCAAACTTGAGGCCAAAGCTTGACAATTCCAATGCCCACTCAACAATCCTGCCTGTCGCTTCTGGATTCTGTAGTATCCTCTTCAGCAGAAAGCGAGTGACAACTGTAATCTCATGTGCTTGGAAGTAATGGCGCAACATTCTCGAGGCCATGAGAAGGCCGAAAAGCAATTTCTGCACGCCAGAGTACCTTGATCTAGCCCCCTACAGAAGGGAACTGACAAAGTAAACTGTGCGATGCACCATTTTCTTCTGTATCTCCTCGCGTATCTGCGCAGATCCATCTTTGTCGGGACCAGAGCTTGCCGGGGAAGCCCCTTGCTTGTCACTGGATGCACTTGCCGTGGTTGCTGGCTCGTCATCTGCCTCCCTCTTTGCTACTAACGCAGCACTAACCACTTGATTGGTTGCCGCTATATACAGCAGCAACTTCTCTTGTGCCTTAGGTGCGACAAGTATTGGAGGGGAGGACAGGTATCTCTTCAAGTCTTGTAGCGCAGCCTCCGCTTCCGGAGTCCATTTCATTGGACCTGCCTTTTTCAATAATTTGAAAAATGGCAGGGCGCGTTCAGCAGACCTAGAGATAAACCTGCTGAGAGCAGCCACGCAACCGGCAAGTCTTTGTACATCCTTGACGTGCTTTGGTGCTTCAATCTGCTCAATGGCCTTGATCTTGTCGGGATTGGCTTCAATTCCCCGCTGAGACACGAAGAACCCGAGAAGCTTGCCGGAGGGGACTCCAAACACACACTTCTCTGGGTTGAGCTTGAGGCTGATCTTGCGCAGATTTGCAAAGGTCTCGTCTAAATCTTGGATCAGAGTTGCCTTGTCCTTGCTCTTGACCACTATGTCATCCATATAGGCTTCCACATTTCTGTGTATTTGTGGCTCAAGAGCGACATGGACTACTCTTGCAAATGTTGAACCAACATTTTTTAATCTAAAAGGCATCCGTATGAAACAGTATGTGCCACATGGAGTAATAAATGCGGTCTTCTCCTCATCTTCTTCTGCCATGAAGATCTGATGGTATCCTGAGTATGCGTCAAGAAATGAAAGCAAATCACATCCGGCTGTGGAGTCAACAATCTGGTCAATGCGCGGCAAAGGAAATGGGTCTTTGAGACAAGCTTTGTTAACATCGGTAAAATCGATACAAAGTCTCCATTTCCCATTTGCCTTGCGCATGACTACAGGATTGGCCAACCACGTAGGATGGAGCACTCCTCTGACAAGGCCTGCTGCTTCCAACTTCTTGATCTCTTCTGCAATGAATTCTTGGCGCTCCACTGCTTGCTTCCTGACCTTCTGCTTGACGGGCCGCGCATGAGGATAAACGGCAAGATGGTGCTCAATTACTTTCCTGGGAACACCGGGGATGTCAGACGGTTGCCACGCAAACACGTCGACATTCACCCGCAGGAAAGCAATGAGCGCGCTTTCCTATTTAGGGTCGAGAGTGGCACTGATGGTGAAGGTACCGCCAGTGCCGTCCTCCTTGGCGGACACCTTCTTCGTCTCTGGCGGAGCTGCCATTGTCTTCTTACACTTGCCGGTGGAGCTCGATGGTGCGTCCTCAACGGCGGCGCAGCACTCGGAAGAGGTGCTCTTGCCGGAGTGGGCATCAGAACTCTTGCCGGACTTGGTATTCTTCTTCCCCCCGGGAGCTTCAACGGCAAGTAACTTGCGATCTGCTGCGGCTGCTGCTTCCCGGTAGATCTTGTCGGCATAGATAAGAGCATCCTTCTTGTCGCCGGGGACAGAGATGACGCTTATCGGGCCTGGCATCTTCAGCATGTTGTATGCGTAGTGAGAGGCTGCCATGAACTTGGCGAGTGCTGGACGGCCAAGTATCCCATTGTAAGGCAATGGAATATCGGCAACGTCAAAAGTGACCCTCTCAGTCCTGAAGTTCAGCTCGCTGCCAAATGTTACCGGCAATGTGACCTTCCCCTTCGGCTTGCTCCTTCCCGGGTTGATTCCTTGGAATGTGCCGGTCTCTTCAAGCTCGTTGTCAGGGATCTGGAGTTTCTGGAGTACAGCGGAGGAGATCAGGTTCAAGCTGGCCCCGCCGTCAACTAGCATCTTAGTGACCTTGAGGTTGCGGATAGTTGGTGAAACCAACATCGGCAAGCACCCGACCGCAGTTGTGCGATCAGGGTGGTCCTCAATGTCAAAGATGATAGGCGTGCTGGACCATTTCAGAAGCTTGCGTGATTCGACAGGTGGTTCCGCTGCATTGACTTCCCGCACCCACTGCTTGAGTTGGCGATGCTAAGTATGCAGAGAAGCACCGCCGTCAACGCACAAGACTTCTGTGGCTTTCTGGAACTCCTGCTCACTGGTCTCAACATCATCCATGTCTTCATCGTCGTCGTCATCTTCATCCTTGTCGCGGCCGCGGGGAGGTCTGTCTCCTTGCCGCTGCTTGGCCTTGCCGCGGCGTCCTCCCCGGCCGGGGCGCTTCTTGCCAGATTCTCCAGCGCCTCCTTGGGCCCTCTCCTTGTCTCGTCGCTCGTACTCAGCTTTTTGCTGCTGGACAAGCTGCTCGACCTTCTTGCAGCTCTAGAGGTCGTGGCCCTTGGTGCGGTGAATCTTGCAGTACTGCTTGTCGGTGCCGTCCTGCTTGTCGGTGACCGCCACAGCCTGGCAGTTGGAGCATGCGGCAATCTCCTTGCCGGAGCTACCAACCTTGGCTTTCTTGGCGCCACCTTCATTGCCGGACTGCTCAACGACTAGCACATCTTTGCCTTTCTTCTTCCTATTCCGCCGCCGGTTTTTCTTTGCCGGGGCAGCATCCTCACTGTCAGATCCTCCTGCTCCTGTATTCTCTCCAGGGAGTTTCCTCCCTTCCTCAGCACGTGCACACTTGTCGGCCAGGGCATATAGCTCACTGACGTCTCTGATCTTGCACATCGCCATCTCCTCCCGCATCCTGCGGTTACACATGTTCTGATGGAACGCGCTGATGACCGCGGCGGGGTGGACATCTGGGATGTTGTGCTGTACACGGCTGAATCTCTGAATGTACTTGCGCAGGGGCTCGCCTTCCTTCTGGGCGAGCAGATGAAGGTCACTCTCTTGGCCATGTGGTTTGTGGCCGCCTGTAAAGGCGCCGACAAATTGGTGGCATAGATCTGCCCAAGAGGATATGGAGTTGTCCGGCAAGTGCATGAGCCAGGACCTGACGTTGGGCTTGAGCACCAGCGGGAAGTAGTTGGCAAGGATCTTGTCGTCCCGTCCCCCGGCAGCCTGCACCGCGATGGTGTAGATGCTGAGGAACTCCGACGGATGCGACTTGCCGTCGTACTTCTCTGGTACGTCTGGCTTGAAGTTTTTCATGCTGGGCCACTGGACTTGCCGCAGCTCATGAGTGAACGCAGGGCAACCTACCGCGTACGGCAAGTCGCCTGGTTCCCCTGGCGCATGCATGTCGACAGAGGGCCCAGCGCGCTGGTCTGATTAACGTCGCGCTTCTCTTCGGCGCTCGATGCGAGTACGAGCATCTTCTTGCTGTCGTTCGTGAAGAACTTGGCACTGATCGCGGCGAGCTCGTGGATCTGATGACGTGGTGGAGTCGCTGCTGAGGTGGATCCGGCGAGTCGGCGATCTTGGCCTTCGGGGTGGAGAGTGCACAGAGGTTGCACCCCCACCGGTCTTGTCGCCACCGGCTCGTGCCTGGCTGACTGGCTGCGGCTGCGACGTGCTCGGCTGCCGTTGAGTGTCGCCGTTGGCGAAGCCGATGAGACTCTGAATGGTGGCCCTCCAGTCGTCGATCTTGTATGCCGTTGGAGGGTAGTCCAGGAGCAGTTGAGCTCGCGCCAAAGCTTCTGCTGGAGTGGCGGGTGGTAGTGGCGAACGGTGCGAGGAGCGGGATATGCTCGGACTTCTAACTATGTTAAAAGGAGCGGTATCCCGTCCAGGCGACCGTGCCTCGCTCGCGCCAGCAGGTTGGCGTGCATGCTGGTCTTGAGCACTTCGAGATCCACCAGCTCGATCTTGGTACAGCAAGCGCATGGTACCGTGAGCACCATGACGCTGCCGGTCCCGCGCCTCATGAGATGGGCGCGGTGCATGTACGGACGCCGAGGTCTTGGAGTGCGCCCGGTCGTTGTGGGAGCCGGTTACGCCGCTGATGGGCAGCGCAGCCTTGTCATTGGACCTGGCAGCACCGTGAGCTCCCTCATCGACGCCCGTTCTTCCGCCGGCGTCTGCCCCATCAGCCGTTTGCTCCGGCGGTGGTGGGTAAGGCGTGGACGGAGCAGCTGCCTCCGAAGCCTTCTTCTTCGGCGGCATGTTGATGAAGATGATGAAGATCTAGCTCGCGTGAACGCCGGATCTGGTTCACACAACCTCGACGCCCCCTACCTGGCGCGCCAAAGATGTCGGGGGACTGATCCGCAAACACCTATGGGACCGGCGGGCCGAGTCCCTTTCGGTTTGGCGGGGGCGGAGATCGTGCAAAGAGCGGATCAAGGCGAAACACACGAGCAGTTTACCCAGGTTCGGACCGCACGGATGCGTAAAACCCTACTCCTGCTTTGTGGTTTGTATTGAGTTCTTGCTCGGGAGCGCGGTGTGCTACAGTACACACCAGCAGCTAACGAGACCGAGCGTGAGTGTTCTATTTCTCCTGAACCCCCCTCTACGTTGCGCATGGGCCTCCTTTTATATGCTCAAGGGGTCACCGACAGGTGGCAACGGAGGCAAAGGGTAAAAATGGACAGGTGCTGCGGTAGGCACAGCTACCTGCTACAGTGTATCATACCTAACCCTGACGGCAGGGGACAAGGGCATTAAATGCCCGTCTGTGTTGCCTAAATAGTGCAAAAGGGACCGTCAGGGACGCCACCGCTCGCCACGATGGCAATCTTGTCCGCGCCGCTCACCACCGCGCACCGCTGGCTGCACAGCCTCCCGCCATGCACGCCTGGAAGGGTCCCAGAGCGACACGTTGGTGGATGTGCTAGAGCGCGGGCATGGAGTGGTGGCTTGCCGCGGTAGGCGCCTTGCCGCGGTCGTTGTCTTGTCGCGTCCGGGAGCTTGTCGCTTGCCGGGCCTTGCCGGCACGCGTGGTGCACCGCAGCAAGTTCCTTGAGATGCCTTGGGTGGTCTTCCCGGCAAGCTCCTCTTGCCGGGGTCTTGTGGCGCCTTGGTTGGCCTTCCTCGCAAGCGCCTCTTGCCGGTGTCTTGTCTCTTTGACTTGGATACTTTGTTCTTGAATGGCTCCAAAGGAACCACGGAGGACCTTGGCGGTCACCCAGCAGGCCTTGCCGCGGGATGCTGCGACTGCCCGTGCACAAGTTCGGGATACTAGGGTACCCCTACTCTAGTACACCGACACAAATATACTTATGTTCACTTTGCCATCCTTCTTATCTGCCAATCACTTGGGGTAGTTCCGATTCCAGTGACCAGTCCCTTTGCAGTAGAAACACTTAGTCTCAGGCTTAGGTCCAGACTTGGGCTTCTTCACTTGAGCAGCAACTTGCTTGCTGTTCTTCTTGAAGTTCCCCTTCTTCCCTCTGCCCTTTTCTTGAAACTAGTGGTCTTGTCTACCATCAACACTTGATGTTTTTCTCGATTTCTACCTTCGTCAATTTCCGCATTAGGAAGAGCTTGGGAATCGTTTCCGTTATCCCTTGCATATCATAGTTCATCATGAAGTTCTACTAACTTGGTGATGGTGACTAGAGAATTCTGTCAATCACTATCTTATCTGGAAGATTAACTCCCATTTGATTCAAGCGATTGTAGTACTCAGACAATCTGAGCACATGCTCACTAGTTGAGCGATTCTCCTCCATCTTTTAGCTATAGAACTTGTTGGAGACTTCATATCTCTCAACTCGGGTATTTGCATGAAATATTAACTTCAACTCCTGGAACATCTCATATGCTCCATGACGTTCAAAACGTCTTTGAAGACCTGATTCTAAGCCATTAAGCATGGTGCACTAAACTATCAAGTAGTCATCATATTGAGCTAGCCAAACGTTCATAACGTCTGCACCTGCTCCTGCAATAGGTCTGTCACCTAGCGGTGCATCAAGGACATAATTCTTCTGTGCAGCAATGAGGATAAACCTCAGATCACGGATCCAATCCGCATCATTGATACTAACATCTTTCAACACAATTTTCTCTAGGAACATATCAAAATAAACACAGGGAAGCTACAACGCGAGCTATTGATCTACAACATAATTTGCAAAATACTACTAGGACTAAGTTCATGATAAATTTAAGTTCAGTTAATTTACTTAAAGAACTCCCACTTAGATAGACATCCCTCTAATCCTCTAAGTGATTACGTGATCCAAATCAACTAAACCATGTTCGATCATCACGTGAGATGGAGTAGTTTTCATTGGTGAACATCGTTATGTTGATCATATCTACTATATGATTCCCGCTCGACCTTTCGGTCTCCGTGTTCCGAGGCCATATCTGCATATGCTAGGCTCGTCAAGTTTAACCTGAGTATTCTGCGTGTGCAAAACTGACTTGCACCCGTTGTAGATGGACGTAGAGCTTATCACACCGGATCATCACGTGGTGTCTGGGCACGACGAACTTTGGCAACGGTGCATACTCAGGGAGAACACTTCTTGATAATTTAGTGAGAGATCATCTTATAATGCTACCGTCAACCAAAGCAAGATAAGATGCATAAAGGATAAACATCACATGCAATCAATATAAGTGATACGATATGGCCATCATCATCTTGTGCCTGTGATCTTCATCTCCGAAGCACTGTCATGATCACCATCGTCACCGGCGCGACACCTTGATCTCCATCGTAGCATCATTGTCGTCTCGCCAATCTTATGCTTCTACGACTATCACTACCATTTAGTAATAAAGTAAAGCATTACATCGCGATTTCATTGCATACAATAAAGCGACAATCATATGGCTCCTGCCAGTTGCCGATAACTCGGTTACAAAACATGATCATCTCATACAATAAAATTTAGCATCATGTCTTGGCCATATCACATCACAACATGCCCTGCAAAAACAATTTAGACGTCCTCTACTTTGTTGTTGCAAGTTTTACGTGGCTGCTACGGGCTTAAGCAAGAACCAATCTCACCTACGCATCAAAACCACAACGATAGTTTGTCAATTTGACTCCATTTTAACCTTCGCAAGGACCGGGCGTAGCCACACTTGGTTCAACTAAAGTTGGAGAGACAGTCGCCCGCAAGCCACCTATGTGCAAAGCACGTCGGGAGAACCGGTCTCGCGTAAGCGTACGCGTAATGTTGGTCCGGGTCGCCTCGTCCAACAATGCCGCCGAACCAAAGTATGACATGCTGGTAGGCAGTATGACTTATATCGCCCACAACTCACTTGTGTTCTACTCGTGCAAATAACATCAAACCATAAAACCTAGGCTCGGATGCCACTGTTGGGGAACGTAGTAATTTCAAAATTTTCCTACGCACACGCAAGATCATGGTGATGCATAGCAACGAGAGGAGAGTGTGATCTACGTACCCTTTGTAGATCGACAATGGAAGCGTTTGGTTGATGTAGTCGTACGTCTTCACGGCCCGACCGATCAAGCACCGAAACTACGGCACCTCCGAGTTTTAGCACACGTTCAGCTCGATGACGATCCCCGGACTCTGATCCAGCAAAGTGTCGGGGAAGAGTTTCGTCAGCACGACGGCGTGGTGACGATCTTGATGTACTACTGCTGCAGGGCTTCGCCTAAGCACCGCTACAATATTATCGAGGACTATGGTGGCTGGGGGCGCCGCACACGGCTAAGAATAAGATCACGTGGATCAACTTGTGTCTTTGGGGTGCCCCTTGCCTCAGTATATAAAGGATGGAGGAGGAGGAGGCCGGCCAAGGTTGGTGCGGCCAGGATGTGGAGTCCTACTAGGACTCCAAGTCCTAGTAGGAGTCCACCAAGAGGGGAGGAAGGGAGAAGGAAGTGGAGGAGAAGGAGAGGTGGCCAGCCCCCTTTTCCCTAGTCCAATTCGGACTAGAGGGGAGGGGGGCGCAACAGCCCCTTGGCCCTTTCTCCTCTTCCCACTAAAGCCCATCAAGGCCCATTGCTTCTCCCGTAACTACCCGGTACTCCGAAAAATACCCGAATCACTCGGAACCTTTCTGATGTCCGAATATAGTCGTCCAATATATCAATATTTACGTCTCGACCATTTCGAGACTCCTCGTCATGTCCCCGATCTCATCCGGGACTCTGAACTCCTTCGGTACATCAAAACTCATAATATAACTGTCATCGAAACCTTAAGCGTGCGGACCCTATGGGTTCGAGAACAATGTAGACATGACAGAGACACATCTCCGGTCAATAACCAATAGCGGGACCTGGATGCCCATATTGGCTCCTACATATTCTACGAAGATCTTTATCGGTTAGACCGCATAACAACATATGTTGTTCCCTTTGTCATCGGTATGTTACTTGCCCGAGATTCGATCGTCGGTATCTTAATACCTAGTTCAATCTCGTTACCGGCAAGTCTCTTTACTCGTTCCGTAATACATCATCTCACAACTAACTCATTAGTTGCAATGCTTGCAAGGCTTATGTGATGTGCATTACCGAGAGGGTCCAGAGATACCTCTCCGACAATCGGAGTGACAAATCCTAATCTCGAAATACGCCAACCCAACATGTACCTTTGGAGACACCTGTAGAGCTCCTTTATAATCACCCAGTTACATTGTGACGTTTGGTAGCACACAAAGTGTTCCTCCGGCAAATGGGAGTTGCATAATCTCATAGTCATAGGAACATGTATAAGTCATGAAGAAATCAATAGCAACATACTAAACGATTGGGTGCTAAGCTAATGGAATGGGTCATGCCAATCACATCATTCTCCTAATGATGTGATCCCGTTAATCAAATAACAACTCTTTTGTATATGGTTAGGAAACATAACCATCTTCGATTAACGAGCTAGTCAAGTAGAGGCATACTAGTGACACTTTGTTTGTCTATGTATTCACACAAGTATTATGTTTCCGGTTAATACAATTCTAGCATGAATAATAAACATTTATCATGATATAAGGAAATAAATAATAACTTTATTATTGCCTCTAGGGCATATTTCCTTCAATTTTCACCTTTTACAGGATGTTAAGTTTTTTCGTAGTTTGACTCTATGCGGGATCTAAACTCCCTCACCTTTGACAGGCTTGGCAGGCGCAGTCCGGATCGGTTAACTGTCTGGCTCCCTTGCCCGAAGACCCAACCCCTGCTCTCCTAGTGAAGCTGCTGGTTCCGGCGCCTTATGTGGTGCCAGAGAAGAAGGCCAAGAAGAAGAAGGCCACGGGGACTCAAAAGAGTGCCCGTAATGTGGTGGTGTCGGACTCGTCAGCCGACGAGTCCGAGATGCTCTCCTCCCGTGAGAACGAGGAGGAGGAAGAAGAAAACTCTCCCCCTCCAGCGGGGGGAGGAAAGAAAAGGAAGGCCTCCCCAATGGGGAGGCCGAAGGGTCCAAGAAGAGGAAGACCCCTCCGCCAAACTACTCCCCCGACGCCGAAGAGGACGAATAGGAGTGGACAGATAGGGCCAAGCGTCCGGCGAAATCATAAGTATTCGGATATCAGAGTAACTCATGACGTTCCTCTGTCGCACAGCTTTCCCTAATGTCGAACATAATTACGCAGCCCGCCCCGGGCCGAACTCAACAAGTCATCGAGCGGCTCCCTGGATTCATCGGACGTGAACTCAGTTTCGCCTGTTGTCTCCCCCGCACTGCGGACGACGCCGAAGTGGCGTCGCAACGAGCTCCGGGGCAAGAGGAGGTGGTCCTGGAGGAGCCGCAAGGCGACCTCTCGGACCCCAGGAGTAAAGGGGACAAGACCCCCCAGGGTTCCAAGTCCGACTTTGTGCCGGACACCGCACCGGAATCTTCAACAGTTCCGGACCGCGGTAGGCGAACTCCTTCCAAGAGGAGCAAGCCTTCTGAGCCGGCGGCCTCCGTCCAACCAGAGGTGCCAGACAATCTGCTGGAGGTGCTTGACGGCGCCTTCATCAACGAGGAGCACCGTACTATTATGAGTACGGTGATCCAGAAGGTTCAGTCCGCCAAGAGCGGACTGAGTGAAGCTTGCGCTAGCCTTCTAACAGGCTTCGAGGTAAGTAAAAAATATGTAAGAATATAACCGCATAGACAGTAGCCCCTGATGCTCTGTTTGGCGTTCGGAAAGAAAAGCCGAATAGAGGATCTATTAAATTTCGCAGGAGTCTAACAACAAAGAGTCAATATGCGTATGCAGGCTTCGCTACTAGCCACCGCCGCACTGACTGCGGAGGTGGGTGCCCTGAAACATGGACTCGAGCGGACCGAGCAAGAGCTCGGCCTTGCCAAGCGGCAGCTCGAGGAGAAAGAAGGTAAGAAATACCTTACAGAAAAAAGTGCCTACAAAAAGACGTGATTGCAAAAAATAACAGGATTGTACTGCTTATTGTAGGGGCCACGACTGAGGTGGCGACTCTCAAGCAGGCGTTGTCCAAGGTCGAAAAGAAAGCGGCCGTGGAGCGCACCGAGCGAGAGAAACTTGAGGCCCAGGTCAGCGAGGTGCAGCAAGAGCTTCAGGCTCTCATGAAAAAACATGAGAGTTTGGAGCTTGAGTCAAAGACGCAAGCATCCGAGCTCGCGGCGGCCCTGGAGACTGCCAAGTCTGCCAAGGCCGAAGCCCAAAAGGCCCTCCAAGAATTGGAGGATATGAAGAAGATTGCAGCGGGTAAGGCATTCTTTATGCAAAGCAGAAATATAAAAGTAAACTACTTGTTACTTACCCGAATCCGGAGCTCTCCAGGGGCATTCGCAGATCTTCCCCGCAGCGTATCCGACGCCGCCGCATTCTACCGAGCTGAAGAGGGCAGCTCGACGGAGAAGGTGTTCTGGTCTCAGTATGCTGAGGCCGGACACGCTATGCCCTTGAGCGACCAGCTGAAACAGCTGGTCGAGCTCCACAAGGCGGCCGAACAGGCCATGAAGGGCTTCATAGTTCAGCTGTGGCCCGGAGAGGCCCTGCCTGGGAGCTACTTCGGGCTGGTGCGGCGGCTGGTGGAGGCTTGTCCAAGGCTCGAGGTCATCAAGCGCTCCGTCTGCATCGAAGGTGCCCATAGGGCCCTTGCCCGTGCAAAGGTGCACTGGGGTAAGCTAGACGGTGAAAAGCTTGTGAGGGACGGGCCACCGCCGGGAAGGAGCATCGCAAGCCCGAGAACTACTATAAGGATGTTCTTGCGGGTGCCCGCCTTGTGGCGGATGAATGTACCAAGAATGTAATATTTGAATGAACTCGCTCGTGTTTATCCTGTGCGCTGAAAACTTGTTCATATGCGCTAAGCAATGCTTATTAATTTAAAATATTATTTTCTGTGCGGCCGTTTATCAAAAATTGAGAGATGTCCAGTCGTCGGCTTCTGCCCCCATGCCACTAGTGCTGCGGTGTTCGGGATAAACCTGAGCGCTCTTTTTCCCATGGTTGGGTCCTTTGAGGGAGGCGCTCATCACAACAAACCAGGCAATCGGACTATAATGCTTGAACACTCTCACTTAGCCATAGAACTTTATAATTTTAAATTTCGGCGAAGCCCCTAGTTCGGAAGACCGAGTTCGGGGCGCTATCCACGCCTTGGCCGGACAAAGCCAGCTCCTCGCTCGAAGCGGCATAAGTCTTTAGGGACTTGAAAAACCTCTCGAACAGCGACCGGTCTCTCGCCTCATCATGACAGTCAGTTTTAGCTTTCTCCACTGAGGTGCTTAACCCAGCTGAACCGGGGCACAATCGCAGTGGTTCTCCTAGTGCTACCTTAGCCGATAGAGCGGAACGTAAGGCACCAAAACATAGGAGCCGGGCAAACCCAACTATTGACCCAAATCATGATTCGGAGCCGATGCATATAGTGCTATAAGTTCGGGGTGCCGCACTTGTGAAAGTGTACGGACTTCTCACACCATTATGAGGGGTACTGGAGCCCCTGGCGTGTTTGCCGTACCATGGTGTACGGGTGCAATCATGTCATTTAATAAACATATATATGAAAAGAGGATAATGCAAAAAAATAGACAAAAAGCTATGCATTGTTTATAGAGAGGCTATTTATCAAAGCCGAACAATACAAGTAGTGCGATAAGCAAAAAGATATTGGAGTATTTAACATGTCCTGATCAGGGGCAGGCCACGGTATTGTATTCAAAATAGGTATACCGCTCGTAACAGAGACCACCTGGGAGTTCCATAATGCGGCATGGCTTGTCTGCCTCCCTGGATCTTGCATCGTTTGTGCGGCAGTCGAATTGCCGAACAGGTCGTCCAAAGTATGGAGTCCTGAAAGTAAGAAAAAATTTAAAAAAAATCCGGCAACCCCTAGTACGTTTTAAGCCGTATTTTGGGCGTGCCGTTATTGTGCCTCTTCCTTTGTGCCCATGGTATTTCAAGGGCGTAGTTATGTACGCGAGGTACTGGTTTCGCTATGTCGCGAAAGCTGGGGTTGAGGCCGCATTGCTACGCTTGCTCAGAGTGTGCCAGGCGGTCCTGGTGTGGGTTACTCCGGGCGCACTTGGCAGTGTCTGGCTTTTTAATGGCCGGACTGGAGAATTGCCTGAGAAGGCTACTTTGTACCTCCGCTGCAAGAGCCGCCGTATGCTCCTCCGTACGGAGGGAGCATTCGGTGTTTCTGTTGACCGTAATTACTCCTCGAGGGCCTGGCATCTTGAGCTTGAGATATGCATAGTGCGGCACCGCATTGAACTTTGCGAATGCGGTTCGTCCGAGCAGGGCGTGATAGCCACTGCGAAACGGGACTATATCGAAGATTAACTCTTCGCTTCGGAAATTGTCCGGGGATCCGAAGACCACGTCAAGTGTTATTGAGCCTGTACAGTTGGCTTCTACACCTGGTATAACGCCTTTGAAGGTCGTTCTTGTGGGCTTAATCCTTGAAGGATCTATGCCCATTTTCTGCACTGTATCCTGATAAAGCAGGTTCAGGCTACTGCCGCCGTCCATGAGGACTCTTGTGAGATGAAATCCGTCGATGATTGGGTCGAGAACCAATGCGGTGAAGCCGCCATGACGGGTGCTAGTGGGATGGTCCCTTCGATCAAAAGTGATCGGGCAGGAGGACCATGGGTTGAACTTTGGGGCGACTGGCTCCATCGCGTATACGTCCCGTAGCGCACGCTTCCGCTCCCGCTTGGGAATGTGGGTTGCGTATATCATGTTCACCGTCCGCACTTGTGGGGGAAAGCCCTTCTGTCCATTGTTGTTCGGCGGCTTGGGTTCCTCGTCATCGCTGTGCAGCCCCTTGTCTCTGTTTTCGGCCCTTAACTTGCCTGCTTGCTTGAACACCCAACAATCCCTGTTAGTGTGATTGGCTGGCCTTTCGGGGGTGCCATGTATCTGGCACAAGCGATCGAGTATTCGGTCCAAACTGGACGGGCCCTGAGTATTCTTTTTGAATGGCTTTTTCCGTTGATCGGATTTATAGCCTTTGAATCCGGCATTGACTGCCGTGTCTTCATTGCTGTCGCTGTTAACACGACGTTTTTGCTTATTCTGACGTGTCCTGCCACTTTTGTCCTTGGTATCCGAATTACCAGGGTTCTTTGATAAGTTGTTACTGCGAGCTAGCCAGCTGTCTTCTCCCGCGCAAAAGCGGGTCATGAGTGTCGTGAGGGCTGCCATGGATTTCGGCTTTTCCTGTCCCAGGTGCCGGGCAAGCCACTCGTCGCGGATGTTATGCTTGAAGGCTGCTAGGGCCTCTGCGTCCGGACAGTCGACTATCTGGTTTTTCTTTGTTAGGAACCATGTCCAGAATTGTCTGGCCGATTCCTCTGGCTGCTGAATTATGTGGCTTAAGTCGTCGGCATCCGGCGGTCGCACGTAAGTGCCCTGGAAGTTGTCGAGGAATGCGGCTTCCAGGTCCTCCCAAGAACCGATTGAGTCTGCTAGCAAGCTGTTAAGCCAATGCCGGGCCGGTCCTTTAAGTTTGAGCGGGAGGTATTTGATGGCGTGTAGATCATCGCCGCGTGCCATGTGGATGTGGAGGAGATAATCCTTGATCCATACCGCCAGATCTGTTGTGCCATCGTATGATTCGATGTTTATGGGTTTGAAACCCTCTAGGATTTTATGATCCATTACTTCATTCGTGACGCATAGCGGGTGTGCGGCGCCTCTGTACTGGGCTATATCACGACGCAGCTCGGAAGAGCTATGTCTGTTGTGTTCGGCCCGGCCGGATTTGTTGTATCCGGAGTGAAGATCATTGTCACATGCCGTAGGGCGCCTGCGTGATCCGTAGATTGATCTTCTTTGTCTTGCCTTATCCTCCAGTATGTCTTGCAGGTCGGGCGCATTTTCCCGTGCCTTAGTTGAGCGGTGTTGGGGCATGGCTTGAGTGGAGGGCCGAGAGGCCTCTCTGTCGCGGTCGCGAGGTGGCCGGTCTGCCATGTCATGCACTGGTGATGTAGGTGCTTCCTCCTCTGATCGGGGTAGCGGCCTGCGCTTCGGGTAACTCTTGGAGGGGCGTTCGAGTTCATACTCTTCGGCCGCAAGGACTTCAGTCCATCTGTCAGCTAGCAAATCTTGGGCAGCTCTAAGCTGTTGCTGCTTTTTCTTGAGGCTGCTTGCCGTGGCTAAAATCCTGCATTTAAAACGCTCTTGTTCGGCGGGGTCTGATGGTATGACGAATTCGTCGTCATCGAGGCTTGCCTCGTCTTCGGAGGGAGGCGTATAGTTATCATCCTCGACCTCTCGGTCTGCCGCTTTCTCATGAGGGCTGGCTTCTCCATCTTCCTGTGCCGAATCTTGCCGAGGTGGGTGTTCTTCGGTGCTATCCGGGGTAGTATTATCTCCCGTGCCGGAATCACCGTTTTTGCTTTGGCGGGATTTAGAGCGGCGCCGCTGACGTCGGCGCTTTGGCTGTTTCTTGGGGGCGTCATCCCCCACTGTTCCATCGCCATCTCCATCTTTTGGAGTATCCACCATATATATGTCATATGACGAGGTGGCCTTCCAGTGCCCTATAGGTGTTGGTTCCTGTTCGTCTCCTACATCGTCGTCCATGCCGTCGATGTCTTCGGAGCTGAAGTCAAGCATGTCAGTTAGATCGTCGACAGTGGCTACAAAGTGGGTGGTGGGTGGGCTTTGAATTTCCTCATCGTCCGTATCCCACCCTCGTTGACCGTAGTCCGGCCAGGGCTCTCCTGATAAAGAGAGAGACCTAAGAGAATTCAGGATGTCGCCAAAAGGCGAATGCTGAAAGATGTCTGCGGCGGTGAACTCCATTATCGGCGCCCAATCGGATTCGATCGGCAGGGGCGCGGGGGGTTCGGAGTTCGGAGAGGAATCCGGCTCCTTGGAGTCACAAGCCATGCGGAGTGCGGGGATGGAGTTCGGCTCGATCACTTTCAGGATCGCAGCCCCCGAGGTGACGTCCAACCGCTCATCCTCGATTGGCGCAATAGGCTTCGAGTTAGGGGTCGGAACCGATGCGTGTGCGGCCTCCAAGGCGCTGTTCGGCGGCAGAGCTATATCATGCCCATCGAGACAGTGCGACGCGCTTGGCTGTGGCTCGAATCCGTCGAAGATCAAGTCCCCGTGGATGTCAGCCGTGTAGTTTAGGCTTCCAAACCTGACCTGATGGCCAGGGGCGTAGCTTTCGATCTGTTCAAGGTGGCCAAGCGAATTGGCCTGCAGAGCGAAGCCGCCGAAGATGAAGATCTGTCCGGGGAGCAAAGTCTCACCCTGGACCGCATCGTTGTTGATGATCAAAGGAGCCATCGGGCCTAAAGGCGACGACACAGAGGAACTCTCAATGAAAGCACCAATGTCGGTGTCAAAACCGGCGGATCTCGAGTAGGGGGTCCCGAACTGTGCATCAAGGCCGGATGGTAACAGGAGACAAGGGACACGATGTTTTTACCCAGGTTCGGGCCCTCTCGATGGAGGTAATACCCTACTCCTTCTTGATTAATATTGATGATATGGGTAGTACAAGAGTAGATCTACCACGAGATCAAGGAGGCTAAACCCTAGAAGCTAGCCTATGGTATGATTGTTGTGTATGGAGTTGATGCCTACGGACTACAACCCTCCGGTTTATATAGACAGCGGATAGGGTTAGGGTTACATAGAGTCGGTTACAATGGGAGGAGATCTTGAATATCCGCATCGCCAAGCTTGCCTTCCACGCCAAGGAAAGTCCCATCCGGACACGGGACGAAGTCTTCAATCTTGTATCTTCATAGTCCAGGAGTCCGGCTGAAGGTATAGTCCTGCTACCCGAACACCCCCTAATCCAGGACTCCCTCAATCGCTATGAATAATCTTAAGGATGATAGAACCAAGATTGTTCCCTCTAAGACGAGGGGGGGTAAGGAACTGTTATCTAGCTCTGCACTTGATTCACCTTATGTTTTGAGTAAGCTTGCAACACCACCAGCTGCTATTAATCCTGGTATGTCGCAAGTAATTGATGATGCTACTTCCACTATGAACGATGCTATTGATGATGCTAGTACTTTGCCTGATAAGAATGTGCCACTAGGTGAATTTCTTGATGAAAAACTTGCTAGAGCTAAAGAATTTGAGAATGCTGAAACTGATGAAATTACTGAAATTGATGAAGTTATTAAAACTGAAAATTATGGAACACCTAATCGATCTAGCTCTCCTAGACATGAATTGCCTAAGATACCTAAGGGCTATGTTATGGCTGGAGAGGTATCTAGGGAATTTATTACTTGTAAGGACAGAGATGATTTTAAGAAGTTACTAAGTTGAAAGAAAAATCTTTGAATGCTAGAATGAAATATGATCTTAAGTTTACTACTTCACCTATCTTTATTACTGATAAGGATTATAAATTCTCTGTCGATCCTGGGTTAATTACTTTGGTTGAATCTGATCCTTTCCATGACTGTGAAACTGAAACTGTTGTGGCACATCTTACTAAATTAAATGATATAGCCACCCTTTTTGCTCATGAGGAAAAAATTGCAATTACTACATTCTTAAGTTATTTCCTTTCTCATTAAAGGGTGATACTAAGATATGGTATAATACTCTTGCTCCTGGTTTTGTGCATAGTCCCCGGGATATGATTTACTAATTCTCTAAAAAATATTTTCCTTCTCATAAGAAACAAGTTACTTTACAGGAAATATTTAACTTTGTGCAAATTTAAGAAGAGAATCTCCCTCAAGCTTGGGGGAGGATTCTCCAATTACTTAATGCTTTGCATGATCATCCTCTTAAGAAAAACGAAATACTTGATATCTTCTATAATGGACTAACCGATGCTTCTAGGGACTACCTAGATAGTTGTGCTGGTTGCGTTTTCAGGGAATGAACTATTGAACAAGCTAAAGAACTATTGAATAATATAATGAAGAATGATAATGATTGGACTCTTCTTGAACCACAGCCTAAACCCACTCTGAAGAAGAGGGGTATTTTATTTGTCAGTCCTGAAGATATGTAAGAAACAAAGAAATGTATGATGGAAAAAGGTATTAAAGCTGAAGATGTTAATAATTTACCACCTATTGAAGAAATACATGGTCTTGACACACCACCATGGGTGTTAGAGGTAAATTCTCTTACAAAGTTTTGTGAAGGTGACATTCCCTATAATAAATCTCCTAGTCAATGCTTGTATGAATTTGAAAATTACATTATTAAGCAAGATCATTTCAATGCAAATGTTATGAAACAATTGAAGTGAAATGATTACATGATTGATCTCTTGAGTGACCTATTGCTTAGAAATATTAATGATGTCAAAGGTGTAGGTAAAAATGCTTCTATGGTTCAAACTCAGATAGAACAAGTTGCTAAATCTCAAAGTGAATTGCTCAATGAAATGGATAATAATATGAATGATCATGTTGTTAGAGTAATGACTAGAGGGGGTAGAATGACTCAGGAGCCACTTTATCCTGAAGGTCACCCTAAAAGAATTGAACAAGACTCTCAAAGAATTAATATTGATGCACCTAGCCATCTAAAAGAAAAAGGAAAAGAAAAATGATAGGACTTTGCATACTTCTAGTGAACCTGGTGTAAAAAAACCTTCTAAGGATAGTAATGATGTTTCTATTTCCGATGCTGAAACACAATCTAGCAATGAACATTCACCTAGTGATAATGACAATGATGATGTTCATGTAGATGCTCAACCAGACAATGATAAAGAACCTGATAATGATGTTGAAATAGAACCTACTGTTGATCTTGATAACCCACCTTTCAAAAATAAACATTATGGTAAGAGAGATTTTGTTGCTAGAAAACATGGTAAAGAAAGAGAACCATGGGTTCAGAAACCCATGTCTTTCCCACCTAAACCATCTATGAATAAGGATGAGGAAGAATTTGAATGCTTTCCTGAAATGCTTAGGCCAATCTTTTTGCGTACTTGTTTGACTGGTGTTTTAAAGATGGCCCCTTATGCTAAATACATGAAAGATATTGTCACTAATAAAAGAAAAATACCTGAAGCTAAAATCTCCCCCATGCTTGCAAACTATTCTTTTAAGGATGGAGTACCTAAGAAACTAGGAGATCCAGGAATGCTAACTATACCATGCTCCATTAAAAGAAATTATGTCAAAACAGCATTGTGTGATTTAGGAGCCAGTGTTAGTGTTATGCCTTTTTCTTTATATAAAAGACTTGATTTGAATAAACTCACTCCCATTGAAATATCATTGCAAATGTCTGACAAATCAACTGCCATACCTATCGGTGTTTGTGAGGATGTGCCCGTTGTAGTTGCAAATGTTACTATCTTAACAGACTTTGTTATGCTTGATATGCTCGAGGACGACAAAATGTCAATTATCCTTGGTAGAACATTTTTAAATACTGCAGGAGCTATTATTGATTGTAACAAAAGCAATGTCACTTTTCGTATCAATGGTAATGAACAGCTTCTGCAGTTTTTTGAGCAACCCCTAAAGAGCTTCACAAAAAACAGGGAGTTGTACCCTAGATTTAATTGTTTTTACGGAGCGGCATATCATGAAGCTACTTCATTTGTATTGTGGTTTCTAGAGCGGAGCTGAATTTTAGACAGTGAAGCAGTCCCAAATAGGCCCTTATAACCAGTGGGTAGATTAATGCTATGGTTACAAAAGAGGGATATTAACAATGTGAAAATGTGTCATCGTCAAGAGGACGCATTTAACATAGCATCTAGTAAATACTGTTTTTATGCATGAAAATTAATCTAAGTGGAGTAACTCTATTGTTAATGTGCATAGCACAATGAAATGGGAGTAGTTCGAGGAGGTGGCATTTTAATGCGATCTTTATTTTAATTGATTTTCTCACCTGAACAGTTTATTTGTTTATGTTACATTTTTAGTGGTCAGAAAAGCATTATCGGTGTAGGAGGGACAATCATTGCCATTCTACTACATGTATCTTCCATTGTTCATAAATAAGAAATTCAATATAGTATCATCGCCTACCGTAGGTGATAACCACTTCATTTTATAAATCAAAGACAGATAATACGCCATCTTCTCTCGGGGTAAAGCGAGGACCAATTCATGTATTTTCTTAAGTTTAAGAAAGGTGCCCAAACAATGGTATAAGGCTAGATGGCTGCCTTTTAAAAAAGAAACTCGGGCCTTTATTGATTACGTTGGAAGAGCCACATGAAAATAAATTGACCCAGCAAACTGCCATCAAACTGAGCTAACGAATGAGGAGACTCATTATCCTCTCTGCTAAACAAAATTCATTCGCAAAAAGAAAAATCCTCTCTGCTAATTTTCACAACATTGACCTGGCGATCATCTGGGTAAACTCATGAGCAATGATATAGATTGTGGGTCTGTCCTGCACCAATTTCAAGAGCCTTCACCAACAATGAATCTTAGAGCTTGTGGTGGAGGATGCGCCTAGCTAGCTCGGGTTGCTTGATGCATGGCAGATCGATGTTCAAAGTTGACAGTCCATTTGAAATCACGCTGGTGATTTTCCACCGGAAAATTCAAATATTGGCTGGCATATCTTTTGTGATTAATGGTATAGTATATATTTTCCCATGTTTACAGAAAGACCATTACATGCGGCCACTGGTTAGCTTTATACGTTGGTGTACACCACATATATAAGAAATCCAACCAATAAAATAATTATCAAACACTTGTTGGTAGCCGAATAATTTTCCTCTGGAAAGGAACACATACAGGCACGTGTCCCTCGCCATGAAGCATAAATTAACAGGAAGTGCTACAGATTACATCAATCCCATGCATATAATTGTTGGCAGACTCTGTTGTTCTTCTTGCTAATGGCGTCCGACCTTTAACATGACCTCGAAACTAAAGATAATACCACAATTATAATATAGTGCGGACATGAGCTAGCAGAACATTTAGCATTTTCTTGATGGCTGGATCAAGCAAGCAAGATTGCCGTAAACCATCGTTAATTCTTCTTCTTGTTGATGACCTCCTGAACCATAGGCTGCAGAATCTCAGGCCTCACTGGTTTGGGCACAAAGTCATCAGCACCGGCGCCCATGAACGCCTCCATGGCGTTATCGGACACCCCGACGATCTTCACATCAGTGGCTCCCATAGCACGGATCTTCACAATGGCCTGTTAAGCACATGTACAAGAAATATTGTGTCGATGAGGTGACCATCCAATATGTGTTATGTCAAAGCAAAAAAGTTAGCTAAAGTACGTACCTCGGGACCGGTCATTATGGGCATGTCCTTATCACACACAACAATATCAAACTCGTTGCCCTCAAGAAACATATCAACAGCTTCTTTCCCATTCTTCGCCAGGATGATCTCGCAGTGGAACTTGCGCAGCATGGAGGAGACAACCATGCGTTCAACTGACATATCATCAACAAGCAATGCCTTGAGGGAGGATGCCATGATCAGCTAGCTAAAAGAACTGCAAAAAAAACATAATTTATAAAGAGATTAGTTGTTTCTGATCCACACGTTTCATTGATCTCAGATGATATATAGTAAAAGATTTGTTTTGCAAAATCATGCATGCATGCAGATTAAGCGGAGATCAGAGGTCTGTACACTTTTTAAATTATTTCTATTTACTAGTTTATTGAATCCTTTATGAGGGGAAGAGATGGTGATTTTTCACCTAGATTACATATGAGAATAAAAGAACATGAAAAAAAATCACAAAGAATTAATTTGGATCGATGACAACAATGGCAGAGATTGTTCCACACATGGATGGATAATTTCTCCACACAGAAAAAAAAATCTGCAACATCATGTTAGATCCATATTCATGGCTTCTGCTAACAACCACCAGTGCAACAAGAACACTTTCTTAATTGGTATCTAGTAATTTATGAAATGATGGGACAAGAAAAAAGAAAATTGTAGATTGCATATGTGAGCCTATGAGGACAAAAGAAACATCAAGAATAAGAGAAAAAGGAAAGACATAGATACTTTGGAAAAGGAAAATGGAAAAAGAAAAGGAACAAAAGAACATAGCTTATGTGAGCCTATGGTGTACTTTGGATGGCAACAGCATGTAACAGAGAGCTGCACAGTACATGGACATGGATGGATAATTTCCATGTTTTCTTTTTGCCACATGTACGTAGCACCGAAAACAGCACGAAAAAGCGAAGAATGCAAGAAAGGAAATGGCAAAAATGGATGCATATACATAGCTGCCAACAACAACCAAAAACTGTGCTGCATAGATCAAAACCTATCAAGGTGCACTAGTTTCACATGTATATCGCCTCTAGCAAATTCAATCGTGCGCGCATGCAACTAGTAGAAGATGCATGGCAATCCAGAGAAAAATGAAAAAGGCAGAAACAGAGGAAGGACAGTAGCTTTGAACCTTAGAGCTAGTTTTATGGTGGAGGATGTATCTAGCTAGCTCTGTTGCTTGCAGCTTGAGGCTTTGGTGGTGGTGTGCGCCTTGTACCTGGCCAAGGTACATGGGTATTTATAGGGGTTGCCGGTCGATCTCCACCGTCCATTTGTAATCAGGTGCTGCTTCACACATGCAAATATCGAGCTTGCACCGCTTTCTAATTCCACCAGAAAAAAAATCAAATATTGTGTTGGCTGGCGTATCTTTTGTGATTAAATAAATATTTAAATGAGCCACCCATGCATATATCAAAGTATCTTCATGTTTCTGGAAAGAAGTTTCTACTTGCCGCCGCTGTTTTGCTTACATGCATACAGAGCAGAGATACGGTGGCGTCAAAGCTTGCCGATTATGGCGTCTATAGCATATCTTTCCCGATCACCACAACGGGATTAAAATTAATTCCTTGTGTAATTTGCAATCGACAATGTGCGGGTGGTAGTTCATCTCGAGATCAAATAGATTGCGGCAATTAATTATTTGTTTAATTATGGCAGGAAAACCAGACGTACTTCGAATTTGTTTAACTGCATTCATCGTAGTATATTGCATCCAGTGTACTCCAGACTCAGCATTAATATGTTAGCTAATTCCATCGATTAGCCAGATCAAGTTTCCTTAACTAATTCGGCGTCTTTAACTGCATTCCGTATATATGCGTGCATCAATTGGACCAAATTATATATGTGTTATGTGTTGCGTTTCTTTCCTAAAAAATATGTGTTCCGTCCAAGAGTTAATTGCTTTTATTTTGTATGGATAAATTGAGGTTTAATTTGTTTAAAAATGTAATATTTTTTACTGAAATGATAAGTGTCACACGTGTGGCACGAAGTAACACCACCCTGATGTTTTTACAACTAAAATTATCATCCAAAAAATGAAATCCAAAAAAAAATTGAAACTTGCCATCCAAACAAAAAGTTGCCATCTCCGGGTAACTAAAGTTGCCATCAAAAAATGTTAAGACGGAATTGCTTCGTGCCACAA
>NC_041380.1:608348532-608395344 GCF_002162155.2 Triticum dicoccoides | reverse complement strand
ATGAATTGTTTTGTTGACTGCGGCATATTGTTCACTGTAGCAGCACCGTAGCTCCACTGTAGCAGCCTAGGGCCCTAGGCTTGGTCAAATCCTGCGTCCGCCCCTGCACACGTGTGACACTTATCATGATCCTTTTTTTATGTATGTACACAAGGGGCCCTATTGCAAACACACAAAATAGATGTTTCTACAATAGTAATGTTCTATAGGAGTTCTAATAAAGTATATATTCATTAGTGACGCTTACATGAATTTGAAACACGGGTATACAAATAAATTTTGACAAAGAGAACTCTCTAGAGTATATAAGCTTAAGTCCAACAAGAGTCGGCCTAGCCTTGGGCGGGCTCTGTTGATGGCTCAGTCTTGGTTATCAAATATTTTGCATCTCCCGAGCATCGCATGAGTGGTCTCGCGCAAGTACGAATCTTAACCCACGACTCGCAGGTCTTCACTCTAGGCCTAGGAAAACAAACCCAAAGATGTGTATATCTATAATTCACTATAAATTCAAAAGTATATAAGCCTGGGCCCAAGGAGAGGATTAGCCCAGCCAGAGGTTTTCTCTAGGGTCGGTTCCGATCATTGTGCCTTTTGCCGATACAATAATCTAAATGTACTATCTAGGTGAGGTAACAAGGGATCGACAGCAATAGATAACTTTCAGAAAAATTAAGACTTACATCATCAAATCCTCTCCATGGTGTTCATCAAGAACCAATTCCAAAGGGCCCGGTGGCTTCTTTCTTTCTGGATCTCAGCTCATTCTTTCTAGATCTTTGATCTTGCTGCGAGACATGCCATCACCCATGCTACTTGAATTAGAGAGTATAATGATTGATTGAAAGAACAATTGGTGAAACAAGGGCAACGATATGACCTATATCGAGATTTCAACTGGAGGTTATCATGGATGGTGCCAAATTCTAGAATGATATTTGGAATGGAGGTGCAATGCCTCCGAATGATATGAGTTATCGCATTGTAGAGGTGCCATGGGCTAGCTATCTATTGAAAATAATCTCAAGCTGAACAGTGTATATTACAGGATATGGCTTGGGTGGATGGGGTCAATTGGAGGTTGTGGCGGCCGTAAATAATTAGGTTAGCAGAAGCCTATGAAGGACATGGGTCATTTGCGATGCAGAAGTGCCAAGAATCTCAAGATGGTAGAGATATATATATACCACGGAAGACGGGGTTGGGTGGGGTTGAGGCCGCCCGGGAAGGTGGCGGCCGCAGAAAATTAGGTTAAAGAAATAATATTTAGGAAAGGAAACTAGAGCGTATAAGGTATTGAATTGTAGCAAACCAGCTAAACCATAGTTGGGCCATGGAATTTGTAATCATGGGCCATTATGTAAGCGGCCTGCTACGCGTCGGCCGGTGGATGTTTTTAAAAATCCGTTGGGTACGGAGCCGTCGAATCTTACAGGATCTTGTGACCGAGCATCGTCCTCACTTTTGCAACAGAACTCGTGTTGCGAGAACCCTTTTGCAACAAATGTCTTATTGCAAAAATATGTACAACAAAGGTTGCATTGTAGTTTTCTTTTTGCAATAGTGGTCGTGTTGCAGAAATTTTTAGAGGATTTTTTATAACATAAGTCTATTTATCGATTCTTTTGTAACAGAAGTATTGTTGCAGATTTGTTTTTGCAACATAGGTCTTATTGCATAAACATCACCCTGTGGCGTAGGCGCGCAGCAGATGCAAAAACTGATGTGAACGTGTGGTTGGATCAGATGAGATCCAGCGGCTGCGTGGGTGGCAGAACGCTCCGCATGATCGGTCGATTGAACAGAATGATTTCCCATCACGTAAGTCTATGTTATACTTTTGTAATTTAGGCTAATAAGTTAGTGTTCTCGTGAGTAACAATTGGCCCAGCCCAAACAATGTTGCTTATATAGCTAACTGATCATGTCGGCACGCGTTGTTGTGCCAGTTGATTATTGATATAAAATGGTAGGAATTTTTGCAAGTATTTGAAGAAGTGAAAGATTATATAGGATATGAAGACGAAGAAATTGTCATCACTTATAAGGGGCCAAAAGAGGAACCTCCTCCTCCTAAACTTGATCTTACGGATCCTTGCCCTATTAAATTTAGCCCTTTTGATTACTTTTGCTTAACCCAAAGGAACCTTGATGCTGAAAGAAGGGATTATGAGATGAGCATGGATGATCTCCCTCATTTTTATTACAATACTTGAAACTATGCCTAGAAGAATGACAAGCGTGACCAAAGGTCAGTTTGGCTTCATGCCTGGGAGGTCGACCATGGAAACCATTTTCTTGGTACGACAACTTATGAAGAGATACAGGGAGCAAAAGAAGGACTTGAATATGGTGTTCATTGACTTGGAGGAAGCCTATGATAAGATACCGCAGAATGTCATGTGGTGGGCCTTGGAGAAACACAAAGTCCCAGAAAAGTACATTACCCTCATCAAGGACATGTACGATAATGTTGTGACAAGTGTTCGAACAAGTGATGTCGACACTGATGACTTCCCGATTAAGATAGGACTGTATCAAGGGTTAACTTTGAGCCCTTATCTTTTTGCCTTGGTGATGGATGAGATCACAAAAAGGGATATACAAGGAGATATCCCATGGTGTATGCTCTTTGCGGATGATGTGGTGCTAGTTGATGATAGTCAGACGGGGGTAAATAAGATGTTAGAGTTATGGAGACAAACCTTGGAAACGAAAGGGTTTAGGCTAATTAGAAGTAAAACCGAGTACATGATGTGTGGTTTCAGTACTACTAGGTGTGAGGAGGAGGAGGTTAGCCTTGATGGGCAGGTGGTGCCTTGGAAGGACATCTTTGGATATTTGGGGTCAATGCTGCAGGAGGATGGGGGTATTGATGAAAATGTGAACCATCGAATCAAAGCTGGATGGATGAAGTGGCGCCAAGTGTCTCTCATTCTTTGTGACAAGAGAGTGCCACAAAAGCTAAAAGGCAAGTTCTACAGGATGACGGCTGGACTCGCGATGTTGTATGGCACTGTGAAGAAATATGCCCTAGAGGCAATAATAAAGTTGTTATTTATATTTCCTTATATCATGATAAATGTTTATTATTCATGCTAGAATTTTATTAACCGGAAACTTAGTACATGTGTGAATACATAGACAAACAGACTGTCACTAGTATGCCTCTACTTGACTAGCTCGTTATTCAAAGATGATTAAGTTTCCTAGCCATAGACATGAGTTGTCATTTGATGAATGGGATCACATAATTAGAGAATGATGTGATTGACTTGACCCATCCGTTAGCTTAGCACTATGATTGTTTAGTTTATTGCTATTGCTTTCTTCATAACTTATACATGTTCCTATGACTATGAGATTATGCAACTCCCGAATACCAGAGGAACACTTAGTGTGCTATCAAACATCACAACGTAACTGGGTGATTATAAAGATGCTCTACAGGTGTCTCTGATGGTGTTTGTTGAGTTGGCATAGATCATGATTAGGATTTGTCACTCCGATTGTCGGAGAGGTATCTCTGGGCCCTCTCGGTAATGCACATCACTATAAGCCTTGCAAGCAATGTGACTAATGAGTTAGTTGCGGGATGATGCATTACGGAATGAGTAAAGAGACTTGCCGGTAACGAGATTGAACTAGGTATGATGATACCGATGATCGAATCTCGGGCAAGTAACATACCGATGACAAAGGGAACAACATATGTTGTTATACGGTTTGACCGATAAATATCTTCATAGAATATGTAGGAACCAATATGAGCATCCAGGTTCCGCTATTGGTTATTGACTGGAGATGAGTCTCGGTCATGTCTACATAGTTCTCGAACCCATAGGGTTCGCACGCTTAACGTTCGATGACAATCGGTATTATGAGTTTATGTGCTTTGATGTACCGAAGGTAGTTCGGAGTCCAGTATGAGATCATGGAAATGATGAGGAGTCTCGAAATGGTCGAGACATGAAGATTGATATATTGGATGACTATATTCGGACACCGGAATGGTTCTGAGGTGTATCGAGTATTTTCCGGAGTACCGGGGGGTTACCGGAACCCCCCGGGGAGTTAATGGGCCTTGATGGGCCATGGTGGAAGAGAGGAGGACGCAGCCAGGTGTGGTGCATGCCCCCCCTAGGCCCAACCTGAATTGGGATAGGGTTTGGGGGGCCGCCCCTCCCCCCCTTTCCTTCTCTCCCTCTTCCCTTCCTTCCCCCTCCTAGTTGGACTAGGAAAGGGGGGAACCTACTCCTAGTAGGATTAGGAATCCCCCCTTGGGGCGCGCCCTAGGAGGCCGGCCCTCCCCCTACTCCACTCCTTTATATACGGGGGAGGGGGCACCCCATAGACACACAAGTTTATCTTAGCCGTGTGCGGTGCCCCCCTCCACAGATTTCCACCTCGATCATATTGTCTTAGTGCTTAGGCGAAGCCCTGCGTCGGTAACTTCGTCATCACCGTCAACACGTCATCGTGCTGACGAAACTCTCCCTCGGCCTCAGCTGGATCTAGAGTTCGAGGGACGTCATCAAGTTGAACGTGTGTAGATCGCGGAGGTGTCGTGCGTTCGGTACTTGATCGGTTGGATCGCGAAGACGTTCGACTACATCAATCGCTTTACTTAACGCTTCCGCTTTCGGTCTACGAGGGTACGTGGACACACTCTCCCCTCTCGTTACTATGCATCCCTAGATAGATCTTGCGTTATCGTAGGAATTTTTTTGAAATATTGCGTTCCCCAACATTGGTATCAGAGCCAGGTCTATGCGTAGATGTTATATGCACAAGTAGACCACAAAGGAGTTGTAGGCATGGGTATATACATATTGCTTGTTGTCACTAGTTGTTTCTTGATTTGGCGGTATTGTTGGATGAAGCGGCCCGGACCGACATTACATGACCGCGTTCATGAGACTGGTTCTACCGACGTGTTTTGCACATAGGTGGCTGACGGGTGTCAGTTTCTCCAAGTTTAGTTGAATCGGATTTAATGAACGGGGTTCTTTCTGAAGATCAAAAAGCAATCACTATACCCCCATTGTGGTTTTTGATGCGTAGGTAAGAACGGTTCTTGCTAAGCCCGTAGCAGCCACGTAAAACTTGCAACAACAAAGTAGAGGACGTCTAACTTGTTTTTGAAGGGCATGTTGTGATGTGATATGGTCAAGACATGATTATATAAATTGTTGTATGAGATGACCATGTTTTGTAACACAATTATCGGCAACTGGCAGGAGCCATATGGTTGTCGCTTTATTGTAAGAAATGCAATCGACATGTGATAACCCACAAGTATAGGGGATTACAATAGTTTTCGAGGGTAGAGTATTCAACCCAAATTTACTGACTCGACACAAGGGGAGCCAAAGAATATTCTCAAGTATTAGCAGTTGAGTTGTCAATTCAACCACACCTAGAAACTTAATATCTGCAGCAAAGTATTTAGTAGCAAAGTAATATGATAGTAGTGGTAGCGGTAGCAAAAGGTAACGGTAGCAAAAGTAATGTTTTTGGTATTTTGTAGTGATGATAGCAATAGCAACGGAAAAGTAAATAAGCGAAGAACAATATGTGGAAACCTCGTAGGTAATGGATCAGTAATGGAGAATTATGCCGGATGCGGTTCATCATGTAACAGTCATAACCTAGGGTGACATAGAACTAGCTCCAGTTCATTGATATAATGTAGGCATGTATTCCAAATATAGTCATACGTGCTTATGGAAAAGAACTTGCATGACATCTTTTGTCCTACCCTCCCGTGCCAGCGGGGTCCTTACGGAAACTGAGGGATATTAAGGCATCCTTTTAATAGAGTACCGGAACAAAGCATTAACACATAGTGAATACATGAACTCCTCAAACTACGATCATCACCGGTAAGTATCCTGATTATTGTCACTTCGGGGTTAACGGATCATAACACATAATAGGTGACTATAGACTTGGAAGATAGGATCAAGAACTCTCATATATTGATGAAAACATAATAGGTTCAGATCTAAAATCATGGCACTCGGGCCCTAGTGACAAGCATTAAGCATAGCAAAGTCATAGCAACATCAATCTCAGAACATAGTGGATACTAGGGATCAAACCCTAACAAAACTAACTCGATTACATGATAGATCCCATCCAACCCATCACCGTCTAGAAAGCCTACGATGGAATTACTCACGCACGGCGGTGAGCATCATGAAATTGGTGATGGAGGATGATTGATGATGACGATGGCGACGGATTCCCCTCTCCGGAGCCCCGAACGGACTCCAGATCAGCCCTCCTGAGAGGTTTTAGGGCTTGGCGGCGGCTTCATATCGTAAAACGCGATGATTTCTTCTCTCTGATTTTTTTTCTCCTCGAAACCAAATATATAGAGTTGGACTTGAGGTCAGAGGAGCTCTAGGGGGGCCCATGAGGTAGGGGGGCGCACCATAGGGGGGCAGGCACGCCTCCCACCCTCGTGGACAGGTGGTGGGCCCCTGGCCTTCATCTTTTGCAAGGATTTTTTATATTTTCCGAAAAGGTGTTCCGTGAAGTTTCAGGTCATTCCGAGAACTTTTGTTTCTGCACATAAATAACACCATGGTAATTCTGCTGAAAACAGCGTCAGTCTGGGTTAGTTCCATTCAAATCATGCAAGTTAGAGTCCAAAGCAAGGGCAAAAGTGTTTGGAAAAGTAGATACGACGGAGACGTATCAACTCCCCCAAGCTTAAACCTTTGCTTGTCCTCAAGCAATTCAGTTGACAAATTGAAAGTGATAAAGAAAAACTTTTACAAACTCTGTTTGATCTTGTTGTTGTAAATATGTAAAGCTAGCATTCAAGTTTTCAGCAAAGATTATAACTAACCACATTCACAATAACGCTTAGGTTTCAAGTTTACTCATATCAATGGCATAATCAACTAGCGAGCAATAATAATAAATCTCGGATGACAACACTTTCTCAAAACAATCGTAATATGATATAACAAGATGGCATCTCGCTAGCCCTTTCTGAGACCGCAAAACATAAATGCAGGGCACCTTTAAAGATCAAGGACCGACTAGACATTGTAATTCATGGTAAAATAGATCCAGTCAAGTCATACTCAATGTAAACTAACAATAATGAATGCAAATGACAGCAGTGCTCTCCAACTGGTGCTTTTTAATAAGAGGATGATGACTCAGCATAAAATAAATAGATAGGCCCTTCGCAGAGGGAAGCAGGGATTTGTAGAGGTGCCAGAGCTCGGTTTTGAAATAGAGGTGAATAATATTTTGAGCGATATACTTTCATTGTCAACATAACAACCAAGAGATGGCGATATCTTCCATGCTACACACATTATAGGCGGTTCCCAAACAGAATGGTAAAGTTTATACTCCCCCTTCCACCAACAAGCATAAATCATGGCTTGCTCGAAACAACGAGTGCCTCCAACTAACAAGAGTCCTAGGGGGAGTTTTGTTTGCAATTATTTTGATTTAGTTTGCATAAAGCATGGGACTGGGCATCCCGGTGACCGGCCACTTTCTCGTGAGTGAGGAGTGGAGTCCACTCCTCTTGAGAATAACCCGCCTAACATGGAAGATACGGACAGCCCTAGTTGATAAGTGAGCTATTCAAGCATACAAAACAGGATATTTATTTGAAGGTTTAGAGTTTGGCATATACAAATTTACTTGGAACGGCAGGTAGATACCGTATATAGGTAGGTATGGTGGACTCATATGGAATAACTTTGGGGTTTATGGAGTTGGATGCACAAGCAGTATCCCCGCTTAGTACAGGTGAAGGCTAGCAAAAGACTGGGAAGCGACCAGCTAGAGAGCAACAACAGTCATGAACATGCATTAAAATTAATCAACACCAAATGCAAGCATGAGTAGGATATAATCCATCATGAACATAAATATCGTGAAGGCTATATTGATTTTGTTTCAACTACATGCGTGAACATGCGCCAAGTCAAGTCACTTAAATCATCTAGGGGAGGATACCACCCTATCATACCACATCATAACCATTTTAATAGCATGTTGGCATGCAAGGTAAACCATTACAACTCATAGTTAATCAAGCATGGCACAAGAAACTATGATCTCTAGTTGTCATTGCAAACATGTTTATTCATAATAGGCTGAATCAGGAACGATGAACTAATCATATTTACAAAAACAAAAGAGGTCGAGTTCATACCAGCTTTTCTCATCTCAGTCAGTCCATCATATATCGTCATAATTGCCTTTCACTTGCACGGCCGAACGATGTGAATAATAATAATAGTGCGCGTGCATTGGACTAAGCTGGAATCTGCAAGCATTCAATAAACAGGAGAAGACAAGGCAATATGAGATTTTTTGTCAGATCAACAATAATGCAAATAAGAGTCACTTCAACAATTTAATCATGGTCTTCTCCTATCGACCCCCAAAGAAAAGAAAAGAAATAAAACTATTTACACGAGAAAGTTCCCAACAAGAAAAAGAAGAACAGGAAATCTTTTTGGGTTTTCTTTCTAATTACTACTACAAGCATGGAAACTAAACTAATTAAAAGCTATAACTAATTTTTTTTGGTTTTGCTTAAGGTTTATTAAACACACAAGAAGAAAGCATAAAAAGTGTAACATCCCAAATTTTCAATTTGGAATGTTATACATTAGATCATCATGCATATCATATTTTATTTTTGCTTTTGGTTTTGATCCTAGAAAATCCTAAGCAACTCAAGGACCCACGGAGAGAGTTGGGGATTTTGTTATTTACATATTTGAGTTTTCTCAAATTTTGTAAACTGGATCATTTGATTTTATTTATTTTATCATCAATTATTTCTATTACAAAAATATGAGAGAGTGAATAAAATGACTTTCCCAAAATATAGAAATATTGAGGATTTAATAAAAAAATCAAATAAGATTTATTTCGGAGTTTTTCGGTATTTTTTATTTGAATTTAGGAAAAATGCGCGTTTTTCAAAATTTCATTTAGGGCCAAAATAAATGTTCACTTTATCGGGCTTGATTCTAGAAATCCAGGAAAATTTATTTCAGGAATTTTGGAGTCCGTTTAGTATTTCTTTTTATTTTTTTTCCGAGCGTAATTATTTAAAAAAAAAGAGCGGAACCGACTATGGGCCGTACTCGGCCAGGACTCCCCTGGCCGGGGCCTTTATAAGCTGGGGCAAGCCAGCCCAAAGGCCAGCCGCCCCGAAACCCTAGGCCCAGCCGCCGCCAGCCCAGCCGCCGCCAGCCACCGCCGCCAGCCGCCGCCGCCGCCGATCCGCTGGAGCCACGCTTCGCCCGAGGTTCGCCGCCCTCAAAATCCATGCCGTTTTTTTAGGAAATAAAAGTTCCGTTCGTCGTTTTTCTTTTTCGTCGGATTTTTCCGCGGTTATTTTCTGATCGCGATTTCTGATTCGATTTTCGTTTTAGTATAAGTTTTCGCTCGTTTATCGGAATCAGGCGATTCAAGCGCCTGGAGTTTCGTCTCGAAACCCTCTTTCTGAATAATCAACTTGAATAAGTTTTTGCTACTGTAAAATTTGACTTAGATCCAGATTACTAGAACGAAGTTGTTTTCTTTCGCCGTTTGATTTCTTTTGCTTCGTTCGATTTGGTTCTTTTTGCAAACCAGGGTTCTTAAGTTGAACTTTCTGGTTAGATCTTCTATTTGAGTTTTACCTGTGCATTAGATGAGTACTTATTGTATGCTTGTTTGTTTGTCTGCGATAGAATACCCGGAGTGCGCCGCCTGTTACTTTGAATCTCTAGGTTTCGCGGATCATCAGCAAGGCAAGTAACACTTTGATCATACCTTTTCTACAACCCAGTTTTATTGCATTAGATCAATCCTCACACCTTGCATGATTAGGATCTAATTAAATTGTGGGATGGGAAGTAGATGAGGTAGTACCTATTACTTGTTTATTATCAAACCTTTGGGAGTTATTTTCTACGTTTGCTTATTATGCCATGCTATGCTAGTAGACGTGGATTGGGTGAGTGATATCCATGACAGATGTGAGATGGTTAATTAATGGTTTATCTAAGGTGGAAACTTAAACACACATCTGGGTGGATTGAGGCACCTGGGTATTCCAGGACTTGCCTGTTTTTCTTTTGGACCGCCACCCAGGCTCAAAGGGATCATGAGATTATTCATACTAGAAACTTCCGTGTGCAGCCACAAGCCATTATGGGCTCTGGCATAGTTGATTAAGTCGTGTGAACTCTTACAGGGTAGGCTAGCAGATGTAGGGGATATAGGTGGTACGGTCTACCCAATCGTAAGGTGCTAGCGCTTCTGAAAGACTATGTCTCGGTCATCCGTTTCTCAAACACCATGTAGTGCGAGAAATCCAACGGAGGCGATCGAGTCTTGTGGGAAAAAGTGCGCAAACCTCTGAAGAGTGTAACAAACTAATCATGGTTAGCCGTGTCCCCGGTTATGGACATCTTGAGTATCTAGTACCTGGATTATCATGTGAATCCCAACATGTTACTCTAAAGTAAATTTTGTTGGGTTTAATGATGTTACTTTAATTGGGATTGAGAATGCTGTCAACCATTCTCAATGTTTAACAACCACCATGATAGTAATTAAATTTATTCCTTTGAAGTAGGGAAAAATTGGCTTTACGCAAAAACTGTAACCATAGAGCTTTCCACCAGCCAAATATGCATATAGTATAGCTGTTGCATTCCATTACTCTCTATGTGTTACCTTGCCAGCATATTCCATGTGCTGACCCGTTTTCGGGCTGCAACGTTAATGTTGCAGACTTTTCAGGCGACGATTAAGGAGTTTTTAGGTCGTGGTTCTATACTCAGTGATGCCGTTGGAGTTGATGGACTCACTTATCTTCCAAGCCTTCCGCTGTTATCGTTATTAGATGGCCTTAAGCCATATTTATTGTAATAAGTTCTCTTTGTAGGCACTCGATGTAATAAGTGTGTGATTGCTACTCTACTATAAATCCTTCGAGTACTGTGTGGTGTCAGCATTACTGATCCAGGGATGACACCGAAGCACAGAGATCAGACTATTTGAGGTCTGGTCGCTACAGATATGGTATCAGAGCACACACTGACTGTAGGACACGACCACTAAGCTAAAGACCTAGATCACTAATCACTCTCTTCTCTTCTGACCTCTCATCTTTTCTACTCTTTAGGATGGCGGATGCAAGGAACAAGTTCACCCAACCAAATGAAGATACACCCTTTGGACGCCACTTGAAGGAAGTCACTAGATACCTGAACATAGGAATACCAAGCTTCACGGGAACCTACAATGCCACTTTACCTGAAGAAGAGCGCTGGATGATTCAAGTTCAAGTTCCAGGAAGGACGTTCATGCCAGTCACTGAGCCCATAGAGTTTTCTTTTGATGCACCAACTTGGAGTCTAGGAAAGAGTATGGCAGCTCACATTGCCATGGGACGCATTGGAGAAGTCTACCGTAAGGATCTCAAGGATACTATCTACCAGTTTTGTGGGCATCGAGATGAACACTGGGAGATGATCAGCACCAGGAAAGATAGATCAATTGCAGCTTTTATCCAGGAGTTAAATCAGCACATTCGACGACGGGAGAATCAGATGTGCACCGACATGATAGATCTGAAGAAGGCTAAGACTAGAATCAAGGAACTAGAGGAAGAACTCAAGGCTACACGCGAAAATTATGAAGAAGAAATTGAAGTATTGGTGGATAAGAATGCCAACCTAACTATGAAGCTAGCAGTATTTATGGGAGGCCCTATGCCCATAGATGAAGACGAAGAACCCAAGAAGATTAGCCCGGAAGACTACATCATCATCGACGGCACCGACTCAGAAACAGATAGTAGCGATGATGACTATGTTGATGAAGCTGGAGCCGATACCATGGAGTCTACAACCGTAGAATATTTCTAGTAGACCACCTCATCAGTAGTAGTAGTCCACCATGTAAATATAGTAGTCCGAGCACTTTGCGATAGTTAGATCGATTGTATGCCTTTGTTTGATTGAATGAAGTGAATTGTTTGCTTTGCCTCATGTGCATATGGGTAGTGTTTTCTCTTTAGACCCCCTCTATTCTTATATCTCATCTTTTCTAAACCCTCAGATGCCTCCGAGACGTGACCCCGGATTTGCCTTTCCACCAGAGCTCACCCAGTTGATCCAGCAGCAGAACACCTTGATGCAGTTGCTAGTTCAGAATCAGAATCAGGGGAACAACAACAACCACCACCACCACCACCTGTTGACCACTTAGCCCATTTTCTTAGGCTGAATCCGCCGGTGTTTTCCAGTAGCACCGAGCTGATAGTAGCAGATGATTGGCTCCGCAAGACAGCTAGGGGGTTGACCACAGCAGGATGCACAGATGCGGAGAAGGTGAAGTTTGCCGCACATCAGTTAGAAGGACCCGCAGCATCCTGGTGGGAGAATTTCACAGCCACCTTCCCAGTCGACACTGTCACATGGGACCAGTTTCAGCAGGCTTTCCATACTACCCATGTTTCAGCAGGAGCAATGGCCATGAAGAAGCGTGAGTTTCATAACTTGCGCCAAGGAGGACGGATAGTTGGTCAGTATGTGGAGGAGTTTAGTAAGCTAGCACGTTATGCCCCAGATGACGTTGCTACGGATGCAGCTAAGCAGGAGAAATTCCTGGAAGGACTGAATGATGAGTTGAGTATGCAGTTGATGGTAGCCACCTTTAACAACTACCAGGAGTTGGTAGACCGTGCTCTTATGATTGAAGGGAAGCATCAGCAAATTGAGAACCGCAAGAGGAAGTATGGACAAGGAAAGTATAATTCAGGAGCTCAGAGAAGCCACGTTTTACCCCTAGACCGGGAGGACATTTTTAGCATACCCATGGAGTAGGTAGCTCGCACAATCACAATGGCACCAAGAATGGTAATGGGAATGGAGGAAGCAATGGCTAGAACCGCAGCACCCCATCAACCCCAGCCAAGAGAGATCCGAGTCAAGTCACCTGTTTCAAGTGTTCCAAGACCGGACATTATGCCAATGAATGTCCTGAAGGCCAAAACGGCAATGGAAGCTCTGGAAAGAAGCCGAACCCTTTCAACAGGGGACAGGTGAACCACGTTAATGTGGAGGAGGTTGAAGCTCAGCCCGATGCAGTAATAGGTAAGTTTTTGGTTAAGTCATTTACTGCACTCGTTCTTTTTGATACTGGTGCATCGCATTCATACATCTCAAGGGGATTTGTGGATAAGTATAACCTACCAACCCAAGCCCTTAGGTCACCCATGTTAGTAACCTCGCCAGGAGCAGAGTATGTGGCTAGTCTATGGTGTGATCGGTTACCATTAAGGATTGGTAACTATGTTTTTCCCTCAGACCTAGTAGTATTGGAATCTCAAGGATTGGATGTGATATTAGGCATGGATTGGTTATCAAAGTATGAAGGGAATATTGAGTGTGCTAGTAAGACAATTTTTCTCACAACGCCAGAAGGAAGAAGGATCAAGTATGTATCCCGACATGCGCCAAACAGGACACAAGTAAATTCCTTAACAGGAGTTGTGCAGGAGGAAGTACCAGTGGTAAGGGATTTCCCTGATGTATTTCCAGAAGAGTTGCCAGGCATGCCACCAGATAGAGATATTGAGTTTTTGATTGAGCTTTTGCCAGGCACTGGGCCAATATCGAAGAGACCATATTGGATGCCAGCAAAAGATTTGGTGGAAATTAAGAAGCAGATTAAGGAGTTACTGGATAAAGGTTACATTCGCCCAAGTTCTTCGCCTTGGGGATCGCCAGTACTTCTAGTGGAGAAGAAGGATGGATCGTTAAGGATGGTTGTTGATTATCGAGGATTGAACGAAGTAACGATCAAGAACAAGTACCCACTACCAATGATCAACGATCTGTTTGATCGATTGCAAGGAACTAAAGTGTTTTCCAAGATCGATTTGCGATCAGGATACCACTAGTTGAAGATTCGAGAACAGGATATTCTGAAGACAGCTTTTACCACCAGGTATGGGTTGTATGAGTATACCGTTATATCATTTGGTCTGACTAACGCGCCTGCCTATTTTATGAACATGATGAACAAAGTGTTTATGGAGTTTTTGGATAAGTTCGTCGTAGTGTTCATTGATGATATCCTGGTATATTCGAAGAATGAAGAGGAGCATAAGGAGCATTTGCGTTTGGTACTTGGAAAGCTCAGAGAACATCAATTATATGCCAAGTTCAGCAAATGTGAGTTTTGGTTGAAGGAGGTAGGATTCCTTGGACACGTTATATCCGGAGAAGGTATAGCAGTAGATCCCACTAAAGTTGATACCGTGACCAAGTGGGAAGCCCCAACTACCGTTGGAGAGATCCGGAGTTTTCTTGGACTCGCAGGATACTACCGGAGGTTTATTGAGAATTTCTCAAAGATTGCGAAGCCTATGACAGAGTTGTTGAAGAAGGATACTAAGTTCAAATGGACTGAGGAGTGTGAGGCTAGTTTCCAGGAATTGAAGAAACGTTTGGTTACCTCACCAGTGTTGATTTTGCCAGATCAAACCAAGGATTATGAGGTGTATTGCGACGCTTCACGTCGAGGACTTGGAGCAGTGCTTATGCAGGATGGAAGAGTTGTTTCGTATGCTTCACGACAACTGAAGCCTCACGAATTGAATTATGCCACGCATGATTTGGAGTTAGCAGCCGTAGTGCATGCCTTGAAGACATGGAGACATTTCCTCATTGGAAATCATTGTGAGGTGTACACGGATCATAAGAGTTTGAAGTACATTTTCACGCAAAAGGAGTTGAACCTCAGACAAAGGAGATGGTTGGAGCTCATCAAGGATTATGATATAAAATTGCATTATCATCCCGGGAAGGCTAATGTAGTAGCTGATGCATTAAGCCGCAAGAGCCATGTCAATACGTTAATGACGGGAGAAATACCCAAGGAGTTAGCAGAAAATCTTCGTGAACTATGTGTGGAAATAGTTCCGAGAGGCTATGTAGCAGCACTAGAGATTCAGTCAACTTTGATGGATAGAATCAGAGAAGCTCAGAAAACTGACAAAGAGATTTCCGCTATAAAGGAGAAACTGAGCAAAGGAAAAGCTAAAGGATTTCGTGAGGATGAGCACGACACCCTATGGTTTGAAGACCGTGTTTATGTACCCAATGACCCAGAGATCAGAAAGTTGATTCTGCAAGAGGTACATGATTCACCGTATTCGATTCACCCAGGAAATACCAAGATGTATTTGGATTTGAAGGATATTTCCTGGTGGACCGGAATGAAGAAGGATATTGCGGAGTATGTAGCAGTTTGTGACGTATGTCAGAGAGTAAAGGCAGAGCATCAGAAGCCAGCAGGATTGTTGCAACCATTGCCGATACCCGAATGGAAGTGGGATAAGCTAGGCATGGATTTTATCACGGGATTACCAAGGACTCGTTCAGGCTATGACTCGATTTGGGTTGTAGTTGATCGATTGACGAAGGTAGCTCATTTCATCCCAGTAAAGACCACTTACACCAGTGCTAAGTTGGCAAAGATATACATGACCAGGATCGTATGTTTGCATGGAGTTCCGAGGAGCATCGTATCAGATAGAGGAACCCAGTTTACCTCAAAGTTCGGAAGCAGTTGCATGAGACTTTGGGTACTAGGCCAGAATTTAGTACAGCTTTTCATCCGCAGACAGATGGACAGACCGAGAGAGTCAATCAGATTTTGGAGGATATGCTGAGAGCTTGTGCGCTAGATTATGGGTCTAGTTGGGACGATAATTTGCCATATGCAGAGTTCTCTTACAATAATAGCTATCAGACCAGTTTGAAGATGGCCCCTTTCGAAGCTCTGTACGGAAGGAGGTGCAGGACACCGTTGTCATGGGACGAAGTTGGAGACCGCCAGTTGTTTGGACCAGATCTGATTAAAGAGCCTGAACAGAAGATGAAGTTGATTCGCGATAGGCTCAAGGTAGCCCAGTCCAGGCAGAAGAGCTACGCAGATTCTAAACGCAAAGAGACAGTTTACGAAGTCGGAGACAGAGCTTATCTTCGAGTATCCCCACTTCGAGGGATTAAGCGCTTTGGAGTTAAGGGGAAGTTAGCGCCATGATTTGTAGGGCCATATCGAGTTTTGGAGCGTATGGGAGAAGTGGCCTACAAGTTGGAATTGCCAGGAGGATTGACAGGAGTTCATGATGTGTTCCACGTTTCTCAGTTGAAGAAGTGTCACGCGGAGATGGCTGACATACCTTTGAGAGACACAGTGCCATTGTAAGCAATTCAGTTGGATAACGATTTGACCTATGAGGAGAAACCAGTCAAGATTCTCGAGTTTGCCAGCCGAGTCACTCGCAGCAAGTTTATCAAGTTTTGCAAAGTTCAGTGGAGCCACCACACGGAGGATGAAGCCACCTAGGAGCGAGAGGAAGATTTGCTCAAGGACCACCCTCACCTATTTTCTAGCCAACCCGAATCTCGAGGGCGAGATTCATCTTAAGGGGGGTAGGTTTGTAACATCCCAAATTTTCAATTTGGAATGTTATACATTAGATCATCTTGCATATCATATTTTATTTTTGCTTTTGGTTTTGATCCTAGAAAATCCTAAGCAACTCAAGCACCCACGGAGAGAGTTGGGGATTTCGTTATTTACATATTTGAGTTTTCTCAAATTTTGTAAACAGGATCATTTGATTTTATTTATTTTATCATCAATTATTTTATTACAAAAATATGAGAGAGGGAATAAAATGACTTTCCCAAAATATAGAAATATTGAGGATTTAATAAAAAATCAAATAAGATTTATTTCGGAGTTTTTTGGTATTTTTATTTGAATTTAGGAAAAATGCGCGTTTTTAAAAATTGCATTTAGGGCCCAAATAAATGTTCACTTTATCGGGCTTGATTTTAGAAACCCGGGAAAATTTATTTCAGGATTTTTGGAGTCCGTTTAGTATTTCTTTTTATTATTTTCCGAGCGTAATTATTTAAAAAAAGAGCGGAACCGACTATGGGCCGTACTCGGCCAGGACTCCCTTGGCCGGGGCCTTTATAAGCCGGGGCAAGCCAGCCTGAAGACCAGCCGCCCCGAAACCCTAGGCCCAGCCGCCACCAGCCCAGCCGCCGCCAGCCGCCGCCGCCGCCGATCCACCGGAGCCGCGCGTCGCCCGAGGTTCGCCGCCCTCGAAATCCGTGCCGTTTTTTTAGGAAAAAAATCCGTTTGTCGTTTTTCTTTTTCGTCGGATTTTTCCGCGGTTATTTTCTGATCGCGATTTCTGATCCGATTTTCGTTTTAGTATAACTTTTCGCTCGTTTATCGGAATCAGGCGATTCAAGCGCCTGGAGTTTCGTCTCGAAACCCTCTTTCCGAATAATCAACTTAAAAAAGTTTTTGCTACTGTAAAATTTGACTTAGATCCAGATTACTAGAACGAAGTTGTTTTCTTTCGCCGTTTGATTTCTTTTGCTTCGTTCGATTTGATTTTTTTTGCAAACCAGGGTTCTTAAGTTGAACTTTCTGGTTAGATCTTCTATTTCAGTTTTACCTGTGCATTAGATGAGTACTTATTGTATGCTTGTTTGTTTGTCTGCGATAGAATACCCGGAGTGTGCCGCCTGTTACTTTGAATCTCTAGGTTTCGCGGATCATCAGCAAGGCAAGTAACACTTTGATCATACCTTTTCTACAACCCAGTTTTATTGCATTAGATCAATCCTCACACCTTGCATGATTAGGATCTAATTAAATTGTGGGATGGGAAGTAGATGAGGTAGTACCTATTACCTGTTTATTATCAAACCTTTGGGAGTTATTTTCTACGTTTGCTTATTATGCCATGCTATGCTAGTAGACGTGGATTGGGTGAGTGATATCCATGACAGATGTGAGATGGTTAATTAATGGTTTATCTAAGGTGGCAACTTAAACACACATCTGGGTGGATTGAGGCACCTGGGTATTCCAGGACTTGCCTGTTTTTCTTTTGGACCGCCACCCATGCTCAAAGGGATCATGAGGTTATTCATACTAGAAACTTCCGTGTGCAGCCACAAGCCATTATGGGCTCTGGCATAGTTGATTAAGTCGTGCGAACTCTTACAGGGTAGGCTAGCAGATGTAGGGGATGTAGGTGGTACGGTCTACCCGATCGTAAGGTGCTAGCGCTTCTGAAAGACTATGTCTCGGTCATCCGTTTCTCAAACACCATGTAGTGCGAGAAATCCAACGGAGGCGATCGAGTCTTGTGGGGAAAAGTGCGCAAACCTCTGCAGAGTGTAACAAACTAATCATGGTTAGCCGTGTCCCCGGTTATGGACATCTTGAGTATCTAGTACCTGGATTATCATGTGAATCCCAACATGTTACTCTAAAGTAAATTTTGTTGGGTTTAATGATGTTACTTTAATTGGGATTGAGAATGATGTCAACCATTCTCAATGTTTAACAACCACCATGATAGTAATTAAATTTATTCCTTTGAAGTAGGGAAAAATTGGCTTTACGCAAAAACTGTAACCATAGAGCTTTCCACCAGCCAAATATGCATATAGTATGGCTGTTGCATTCCATTACTCTCTATGTGTTACCTTGCCAGCATATTCCATGTGCTGACCCGTTTTCGGGCTGCAACGTTAATGTTGCAGACTTTTCAGACGACGATTAAGGAGTTTTTAGGTCGTGGTTCTATACTCAGTGATGTCGTTGGAGTTGATGGACTCACTTATCTTCCAAGCCTTCCGCTGTTATCGTTATTAGATGGCCTTAAGCCATATTTATTGTAATAAGTTCTCTTTTGAGGCACTCGATGTAATAAGTGTGTGATTGCTACTCTGCTATAAATCCTTCGAGTACTGTGTGGTGTCAGCATTACTGATCCAAGGATGACACCGGAGCACAGAGATCAGACTGTTTGAGGTCTGGTCGCTACAAAAAGGAAAGTAAAGTAGCATGGATGATACAATGAAAAAGTATGAGCACCGACATCTAGCAATGAGTGTGTGAACATAAATGTAGTGTCGGTGGGAAATACGTACTCCCCCAAGCTTAGGCTTTTGGCCTAAGTTGGTCTATGGCCACGGCTGGCCTGGCGGATATCCATAATAATAGTTGGGGTCGTACTGTGATGCAGCGGCTATCGCCTCCTGGGCTGCAGCGTGGCGACGAGCGGCCTCCGCTCTCCTCTCATACTCATCTGCCTCCTCTCTGGTAATAACATATCTTCCTTTTGCCTGATAATCAAAGAAGGCAGGAGCAGGGAGAGTAATACGGACAGCACGTCGTCTATCAAAGATTAGTCGATACTGGAGAGGTGATTCATTCCTCTCGACAAACTGGTGGTGAACCATAGCATTAAAATCTAAATAAGCAGGAGGCAACTCAATCTCATCCTCGCGTATGGCTATACCAAGAAAATTAGCAATGTGGGTTGCATAAATTCCACCAAAGAAATCTCCATTAAATCTATTAGGATGCAACCTACGTGCAACAATGGCTCCCAAATTATAAGATTTGTCTCCTAACACAGCACTCCTAAGAATACTGAGGTCAGGAACACACATATGACATGCTTCATCTTTACCATTTATGCATCTACCTATGAAGAGAGCAAAATAATGTATAGCAGGAAAATGAATGGTCCCTATGGTAGCTTGTGTTATATCTCTAGATTCCCCCATAGTTATACTAGCAAGAAAATCTCTAAATTCAGATTTGCAAGGATCCCTGATACTACCCCATTGTGGAAGTTTGCAAGTAGTGGTAAAATCCTCTAAGTCCATGGTATAAGAATTTTCATAAAGATCAAACAGGACAGCTGGGGAATTACTTGAAGATGAAAATTCAAACCTCCTCACAAAGGAACTAATAGTGATACTGGCTGCACTTCTCTTTCTCGAAGCTCACAAGATCTGCGTTACGCAAATTGCGTTAAATTCTTCCTTAATTCCCGCTCGATCCATAAAGTTTTCAAAAGGCCATTCACAAGGACGCATCGGAGCGTCTCTTGGTAAGTCTTCATCAGCATCACGCATTGCAAGCCTGGGTCTTTACTTCCTTGAAGAACCACCTTGGAACATTTTCCTAAGCATATTTATTCCTCTGAAAAAATCTGAAATTTTTTAGTAACTTCAAAATAAAAGTAAACCAAATTCAATAATATTGATAGCAACTACTCCTACAAGTGCCTAGAGCCTATATCATGCATTAAAACTACTTGGAACCATATAAATTTGACATGCAAGTTCAAGAACATGGTCACCTAGGCAGCACAAATTTGCAATGAATAAAGCACTAGAACAAAAACTAATTGGACCAATGGAGGAGTCACATACCAAGGAACAATCTCCCCAAGCAGTTTTGTGAGAGGTGCTTTGAGCAAGGAGATCGAAAATGGCAGCAAAATGAGCTTTGACTCGGGTTTGAGCTGGTTATTCGTGTTTGTGGGAGGAAGAAGGAGTGTGTGGGTGAAAGGATAAGTGGAGGGGGCTACCTTGGGCCCACGAGGCAGGGGGCGCGCCCAGGGGATAGGGCGCGCCCTCCACCCTCGTGGCCATGTGGATGACCCCCCTGCTGTGTTCTCAGTGCCAAATATTCTCAAATATTCTAGAAAAAATCATATTTAAATTTCAGGGCATTTGGAGAACTTTTATTTTCAGGGTATTTTTATATTGCACGGATAATCAGATAACAGACAAAAAAATATTTATTTTTATTTTATTTAATATAAATAACATAAAGTAAAAGTGGGGTACAGAAGGTTGTGTCTTCTAGTTTCATCCATCTCATGCTCATCAAAAGGAATCCACTAACAAGGTTGATCAGGTCTTGTTAACAAACTCATTCCGAGTAACATGGAACCGGAGAAATTTCAAATGACACTATGTTACCTCAACAGGGATATGCACATCCCCAATAATAAGAATATCATATTTATTCTTGACAGTAGGAAGAGGAAATTCAAAACCTCCAAATATAATCGATGGACATTTTCCAATAGAGTTGACACTGTGGACTTGAGGTTGTTTCCTCGGAAAGTATACCGTATGCTCATTACCATTAACATGAAAAGTGACATTGCCTTTAGTGCAATCAATAACAGCCCCTGCAGTATTCAAAAAGGGTCTTCCAAGAATAATAGACATACTATCGTCCTCGGGAATATCAAGAATAACAAAGTCCGTTAAAATAGTGACGTTTGCAACTACAACAGGCACATCCTCACAAATACCGACAGGTATAGCAGTTGATTTATCGGCCATTTGCAAAGATATTTCAGTAGGTGTCAACTTATTCAAATCAAGTCTACGATATAAAGGGAGAGGCATAACACTAACACCGGCTCCAAGATCACATAAAGCAATTTTAACATAGTTTCTTTTAATGGAGCATGGTATAGTGGGTACTCCTGGATCTCCAAGTTTCTTTGGTATTCCACCCTCAAAAGTATAATTAGCAAGCATGGTGGAAATTTCAGCTTCTGGTATCTTTCTTTTATTTGTAACAATATCTTTCATATACTTAGCATAAGGATTCATTTTGAGCATATCAGTTAATCGCATACGCAAAAAGATAGGTCTAATCATTTCAGCAAAGCGCTTAATCCTCATCATCCTTTTTCTTGGATGGTTTGGGAGGAAAAGGCTTGGGTTTCTGAACCCATGGTTCTCTTTCTTTATCATGTTTCCTAGCAACAAAGTCTTTCTTATCATAACGTTGATTCTTTAATTGTGGGTTATCAAGATCGACAGCAGGTTCAATTTCTATATCATTATCATTACTAGGTTGAGGATCATCATGAACATTATCATGACATTATCACTAGTTTCAGGTTCATTACCAGATTGTGTTTCAGCATCAGAAATAGAAATATCATTTGGATTCTCAGGTGTTTCAGTAATAGGTTTACTAAAAGCATGCAAAGTCCTATCATTTTTTCTTTTTCTTCCTATTAGAAGGACTAGGTGCATCCACATTATTTCTCTGAGAATCTTACTCAATTCTCTTAGGGTGGCCTTCAGGATACAAAGGTTCCTGAGTCATTTTACAAGTTCTAGTAGCCACTCTAACATCATAATCATTATTCTTGCTATTCAATTCATTGAGCAAGTCATTTTGAGCTTTAAGTACTTGTTCTACTTGAGTGGTAACCATAGAAGCATGTTTACTAATAAGTTTAAGTTCACCTTTAAGATTAGCCATATAATCACCCAAGTGCTCAAGCATATTTGAATTGTATTTCAATTGTCTACCAAAATAAGCATTAAAGTCTTCTTGCTTAGCCATAAATTTATCAAACTCATCTAAGCATGGGCTAGCAAATTTAGTAAATGGGATTTCAGCTTTATCATATCTATAGAGAGAATTTAACTTTACTACCTGTGTCGGGTTATCAAGACATGAGTTTCCTCAATGGGTAATGGATCAGGATCATATGCTTCTTCAACAGGCGGTAAATTAAGACCATGTATTTCTTCAATAGGAGGTAATTTCTTAACATCTTCAGCTTTATACCTTTTTATTTCATAGATTTATTTGCCTCTTGCATATCTTCAAGACTGAGAAATAGAATACCCCTCTTCTTCGGAGTTGGTTTAGGAATAGGCTCAGGAGTTGGTTCAGGAACTGGTTCAGGAAGTGTCCAATTATTATCATTTGCCAACATATTATTCAATAGAATTTCAGCTTCATCTGGCGTTCTTTCCCTGAAAACAGAACTAGCACAACTATCCAGGTAATCTCTGGAAGCATCGGTTAGTCCATTATAAAATATATCAAGTATTTCATTTTTCTTAAGAGGATGATCAGGCAAAGCATTAAGTAATTGGAGAAGCCTCCCCCAAGCTTGTGGGAGACTCTCTTCTTCAATTTGCACAAAGTTATATATACCCCTTAAAGCAGCCTGTTTCTTATGAGCAGGGAAATGTTTAGCAGAGAAGTAATAAATCATATCCTGGGGACTACGCACACAACCAGGATCAAGAGAATTAAACCATATCTTAGCATCACCCTTTAATGAGAACGGAAATATTTTAAGGATATAAAAGTAACGAGTTCTCTCATCATTAGTAAACAGGGTAGCTATATCATTTAATTTAGTAAGATGTGCCACAACAGTTTCAGACTCATAACCATGAAAAGTATCAGATTCAACCAAAATAATTATATTAGGATCAACAGAGAATTCATAATCCTTATCGGTAACACAGATAGGTGAAGTAGCAAAAGCAGGGTCAGGTTTCATTCTAGCATTTAGAGATTGCTGATTCCATTTAGTTAATAACCTCTTGAGTCCGTATCTATCTTTGCAAGCTAAAATAGCTAAAGAAGATTCTTTATCAAAAACATAACCCTTAGGAATAACAGGCAAGTCATCATCATCAATTTCATCAGTATTATCAGATTCAATATTTTCATTCTCTCTAGCCCTAGCAAGTTGTTCATCAAGAAATTCACCAAGTGGCACAGTAGTATCAAGCATAGAAGTAGTTTCATCATAAGTATCATGCATAGCAGAAGTGGCATCATCAATAACATGAGACATATCAGAACGAATAGCAGAAGCGGGTTTAGGTGTCGCAAGCTTACTCATAACAGAAGGTGAATCAAGTGCGGAGCTAGATGGCAGTTCCTTACCTCCCCTCGTAGTTGAGGGATAAATCTTTGTTTTTGGATCTCTCAAGTTCTTCATAATGATAACAAAATATAAATCCCAAGTGACTCAAAGAATAGAGCTATGCTCCCCGGCAACGGCGCCAGAAAATAGTCTTGATAACCCACAAGTATAGGGGGTCGCAACAAGTTTTGAGGGTAGAGTATTCAACCCAAATTTATTGATTCGACACAAGGGGAGCCAAAGAATATTCTCAAGTATTAGCAGCTGAGTTGTCAATTCAACCACACCTTAATATCTATAGAAAAGTATTTAGTAGCAAAGTAATATGATAGTAGTGGTAGCGGTAGCAAAAGGTAACGGTAGCAAAAGTAATGTTTTTGGTATTTTGTAGTGATGATAGCAATAGCAACGGAAAAGTAAATAAGTGAAGAACAATATGTGGAAAGCTTGTAGGCAATGGATCAGTGATGGAGAATTATGCCGGATGCGGTTCATCATGTAACAGTCATAACCTAGGGTGACACAGAACTAGCTCCAGTTCATTGATATAATGTAGGCATGTATTCCAAATATAGTCATACGTGCTTATGGAAAAGAACTTGCATGACATCTTTTGTCCTACCCTCCCGTGGCAGCGGGGTCCTTACGGAAACTAAGGGATATTAAGGCCTCCTTTTAATTGAGTACCGGAATAAAGCATTAACACATACTGAATACATGAACTCCTTAAACTACGTTCATCGCCGGTAAGTATCCCGATTATTGTCACTTCGGGGTTAACGGATCATAACACATAGTAGGTGACTATAGACTTGCAAGATAGGATCAAGAACTCTCATATATTGATGAAAACATAATAGGTTCAGATCTGAAATCATGGCACTCGGGCCCTAGTGACAAGCATTAAGCATAGCAAAGTCATAGCAACATCAATCTCAGAACATAGTGGATACTAGGGATCAAACCCTAACAAAACTAACTCGATTACATGATAGATCCCATCCAACCCATCACCGTCTAGCAAGCCTACGATGGAATTACTCACGCACGACGGTGAGCATCATGAAATTGGTGATGGAGGATGGTTGATGATGACGATGGCGACGGATTCTCCTCTTCGGAGCCCCGAACGGACTCCAGATCAGCCCTCCCGAGAGGTTTTAGGGCTTGGCGGTGGCTCCGTATCGTAAAACATGATGATTTCTTCTCTCTGATTTTTTTTCTCCCCGAAACCAAATATATAGAGTTGGACTTGAGGTCGGAGGAGCTCCAGGGGACCCACGAGGTAGGGGGGCGCCCCCCACCCTCGTGGACAGGTGGTGGGCCCCTGGCCTTCATCTTTTGCAGGGATTTTTTATATTTTTCAAAAAGGTGTTCCGTGAAGTTTCAGGTCATTCCGAGAACTTTTGTTTCTGCACATAAATAACACCATGGTAATTCTGCTGAAAACAGCGTCAGTCCGGGTTAGTTCCATTCAAATCATGCAAGTTAGAGTCCAAAACAAGTGCAAAAGTGTTTGGAAAAGTAGATACGACGGGGATGTATCACCATGTAATTGCTTTGCTTTATCACTAAGCGGTAGCGATAGTCGTAGAAGTAATAGTTGGCGAGACGACAACGATGCTACGATGGAGATCAAGGTGTCAAGCCGGTGATGATAGTGATCATGACGGTGCTTTGGAGATGGAGATCAAAGGCACAAGATAATGATGGCCATATCATATCACTTATATTGATTGCATGTGATGTTTATCCTTTATGTATCTTATTTTGCTTAGTACGGCGGTAGCATTATAAGATGATCTCTCACTAAATTTCAAGGCATAAGTGTTCTCCCTGAGTATGCACCGTTGCTACAGTTCATCGTGCCGAGACACCACGTGATGATCGGGTGTGATAAGCTCTACATTCACATACAACGGTGCAAGCCAGTTTTGCACAAGCAGAATACTCAGGTTAAACTTGACGAGCCTAGCGTATGCAGATATGGCCTCAGAACACTGAGACCAAAAGGTCGAGCGTGAATCATATAGTAGATATGATCAACATAGTGGTGTTCACCATTGAAAACTACTCCATCTCACGTGATCATCGAAGATGGTTTAGTTGATATGGATCACATGATCACTTAGATGATTAGAGGGATTTCTATCTAAGTGGGAGTTCTTAAGTAATATGATTAATTGAACTTTAATTTATCATGAACTTATTACATGATAGTATTTTGCATGTCTATGTTGTTGTAGATAAATGGCCTGTGTTGTTGTTCCGTTGAATTTTAATGCGTTCCTAGAGAAAGATAAGTTGAAAGATGATGGTAGCAACTGCACGGACTGGGTCCGTAACTTGAGGATTATCCTCATTGTTGCATAGAAGAATTACGTCCTGGAAGCACCGCTAGGTGCTAGGCCTGCTGCAGATGCTACTGATGACGTTAAGAACGTCTGTCAGAGCAAAGCTGATGACTACTAGATAGTTCAGTGTGTCATGCTTTACGGCTTAGAACCGGGACTTCAACAACGTTTTGAACGTCATGGAGCATATGAGATGTTCCAGGAGTTGAAGTTAATATTTCAAGCAAATGCCTGGATTGAGAGATATGAAGTCTCCAATAAGTTCTATAGCTGCAAGATGGAGGAGAATAGTTATGTCAGTGAACACATACTCAGAATGTCTAGGTACCACAATCACTTGACTCAGCTGGGAGCTAATCTTCCAATTGATAGTGTCATTGACAGAGTTCTTCAATCACTGCCACCAAGCTAGAAAAGCTTCGTGATGAACTATAATATGCAAGAGATGGATAAGACAATTCCCGAACTCTTCGCGATGCTAAAAGTTGCGGAGGTGGAAATCAAGAAGGAGCATCAAGTGTTGATGGTCAACAAGACCACCAGTTTCAAGAAGAAGGGCAAAGGGAAGAAGGGGAACTTCAAGAAGAAAAGCAAGTTGCTGCTCAAGTGAAGAAGCCCAAGTCTGGACCTAAGCCTGAGACTGAGTGCTTCTACTGCAAAGGGACTGGTCACTGGAAGCGGAACTGCCCCGAGTATTTGGCGGATAAGAAGGATGGCAAAGTGTAAGGTATATTTGATATACATGTTATTGATGTGTACCTTACTAATGCTCGCAGTAGCGCCTGGGTATTTGATACTGGTTCTGTTGCTAATATTTGCAACTCGAAACATGGGCTACGGATTAAGCTAAGATTAGCTAAGGACGAGGTGACGATGCGCGTGGGAAATGGTTCCAAAGTCGATGTGATTGCCGTCGGCATGCTACCTCTACATCTACCTTCAGGATTAGTTTTAGACCTGAATAATTGTTATTTGGTGCCAGCGTTAAGCATGAACATTATATCTGGATCTTGTTTGATGCGAGACGGTTATTCATTTAAATCAGAGAATAATGGTTGTTCTATTTATATGAGTAATATCTTTTATGGTCATGCACCCTTGATGAGTGGTCTATTTTTACTAAATCTTGATAGTAGTGATTCACATATTCATAATATTGAAGCCAAAAGATATAAGTTTAATAATAATAGTGCAACTTATTTGTGGCGCTGCCTTTTAGGTCATATTGGTGTAAAGCTCATGAAGAAACTCCATGCTGATGGGCTTTTGGAATCACCTGATTATGAATCACTTGATGCTTGCGAACCATGCCTCATGGGCAAGATGACTAAGAATCCGTTCTCCGGAACAATGGAACGAGCAACAGACTTATTGGAAATAATACATACCGATGTATGCAGTCTGATGAGTGTAGATGCTCGTGGTGGGTATCGTTATTTTTTTACCTTCGCAGATGATTTGAGCAAATATGGGTATATCTACTTAATGAAACATAAGTCTGAAACATTTGAAAAGTTCAAAGAATTTCAGAGTGAAGTGGAAAATCATTGTAACAAGAAAATAAAGTTTCTACGATCTGATCGTGGAGGAGAATATTCGAGTTTGGTCTTCATTTGAAACAATGCGTAATAGTTTCGCAACTCACGCCACCTGGAACACCACAGCGTAATGGTGTGTCTGCATGTCGTATCCGCACTTTATTAGATATGGTGCGATCTATGATGTCTCTTACTAATTTACCGCTATCGTTTTGGGGTTATGCTTTAGAGACGGTTGCATTCACGTTAAATAGGGCACCATTGAAATCCGTTGAGACGATACCATATGAACTGTGGTTTGGCAAGAAACCCAAGTTGTTGTTTCTTAAAGTTTGGGGTTGCGATGCTTATGTGAAAAAGCTTCAACCTGATAAGCTCGGACTCAAATCGGAGAAATGTGTCTTCATAGGATACCCAAAGGAGACTGTTGGGTACACCTTCTATCACAGATCCGAAGGCAAGATATTCGTTGCTAAGAATGAATCCTTTCTAGAGAAGGAGTTTCTCTCGAAAGAAGTGAGTGGGAGGAAAGTAGAACTTGATGAGGTAATTGTACCTGCTCCCTTATTGGAAAGTAGTTCATCACAGAAATCAGTTCCAGTGATTCCTACACCAATTAGTGAGGAAGCTAATGATGATGATCATGAAACTTCTGATCAAGTTACTAACGAACCTCATAGGTCAACCAGAATAAGATCCGCACCAGAGTGGTACGGTAATCTTGTTCTGGAAGTCATGTTACTTGACCATGATGAACCTACGAACTATGAGGAAGCGATGATGAGCCCAGATTCCCCAAAATGGCTTGACGCCATGAAATCTGAGATGGGATCCATGTATGAGAACAAAGTGTGGGCTTTGGTTGACTTGCCCAATGATCGGCAAGCCATAGAGAATAAGTGGATCTTCTAGAAGTAGACTGACGCTGACGGTAATGTTACTGTCTACAAAGCTCGACTTGTTGCGAAAGGTTTTCGACAAGTTCAAGGAGTTGACTACAAAGAGACCTTCTCACCTGTAGCGATGCTTAAGTCTGTCTGAATCATGTTAGCAATTGCCGCATTTTATGATTATGAAATTTGGCAAATGGATGTCAAAACTGCATTCCTTAATGGATATCTTAAAGAATGAGTTGAATATGATGCAACCAAAAGGTTTTGTCGATCCAAAAGGTGCTAACAAAGTGTGTAAGCTCCAGCAATCCATTTATGGAGTGGTGCAGGCATCTCGGAGTTTGAATATACGCTTTGATAGTGTGATCAAAGCATATGGTTTTATACAGACTTTTGGAGAATCCTGTATTTACAAGAAAGTGAGTGGGAGCTCTGTACCATTTCTAATATTATATGTGGATGACATATTGTTGATTGGAAATGATACTGAATTTCTGAATAGCATAGAAGGATACTTGAATAAGAATTTTTCAATGAAAGACCTCGGTGAAGCTGCTTATATATTGGGCATCAAGATCTATAGAGATAGATCAAGACGCTTAATTGGACTTTCACAAAGCACATACCTTGATAAAGTTTTGAAGAAGTTCAAAATGGATCAAGTGAAGAAAGGGTTCTTGTCTGTGTTACATGGTGTGAAGTTGAGTCAGACTCAATGCCCGACCACTTCAGAAGATAGAGAGAAAATGAAAGTATTTCCCTATGCTTCAGCCATAGGTTCTATTATGTATGCAATGTTGTGTACCAGACTTGATGTGTGCCTTGCTATTAGTTTAGCAAGGAGGTACCAAAGTAATCTAGGAGTGGATCACTGGACAGCGGTCAAGAATATCCTAAAATACCTGAAAAGGACTAAGGATATGTTTCTCATTTATGGAGGTGACAAAGAGCTTGTCGTAAATGGTTACGTCGATGCAAGCTTTGACACTGATCCGGATGACTCTAAGTCACAAACTGGATACGTATTTTTATTGAATGGTGGAGCTATCAATTGGTGCAGTTCTAAGCAAAGCATCGTGGCAGGATCTACTGCGAAGCGGAATACATAGCTGCTTCGGAAGCAGCAAATGAAGGAGTCTGGATGAAGGAGTTCATATCCGATCTAGGTGTCATACCTAGTGCATCGGGTCCAATGAAAATCTGTTGTGACAATACTGGTGCAATTGCCATGGCAAAAGAATCCAGATTTCACAAGAGAACCAAGCACATCAAGAGATGCTTCAATTCCATCCGCGATCAAGTCAAGGAGTGAGACATAGAGATTTGCAAGATACATATGGATCTGAATGTTGCAGACCTGTTGACTAAGCCTCTCTCACGAGCAAAACATGATCAGCACCAAGACTCCATGGGTGTTAGAATCATTACAATGTAATCTAGATTGTTGACTCTAGTGCAAGTGGGAGACTAAAGGAAATATGCCCTAGAGGAAATAATAAAGTTGTTATTTATATTTCCTTATATCATGATAAATTTTTATTATTCATGCTAGAATTGTATAAACCAGAAACTTAGTACATGTGTGAATACATAGACAAAGAAACTATCACTAGTATACATCTACTTGACTAGCTCGTTAATCAAAGATGGTTAAGTTTCCTAGCCATAGACATGAGTTGTCATTTGATGAATGGGATCACATCATTAGAGAATGATGTGATTGACTTGACTCATCCGTTAGCTTAGCACTATGATCATTTAGTTTATTGCTATTGCTTTCTACTTAACTTATACATGTTCCTATGACTATGAGATTATGCAACTCCCAAATACCGGAGGAACACTTAGTGTGCTATCTAATGTCACAACGTAACTGGGTGATTATAAATATGCTCTACATGTGTCTCCGATGGTGTTTGTTAAGTTGGCATAGATCAAGATTAGGATTTGTCACTCCGATTGTCGGAGAGGTGTCTCTGGGCCCTCTCGGTAATGCACATCACTATAAGCATTGCAAGCAATGTGACTAATGAGTTAGTTGCGGGGTGATGCATTACGGAACGAGTAAAGATACTTGCTAGTAACGATATTGAACTAGGTATGATGATACCGACGATCGAATCTCGGGCAAGTAACATACCGATGACAAAGGGAACAACGTATGTTGTTATACGGTTTGACCGATAAAGATCTTCGTAGTATATGTAGGAACCAATATGAGCATCCAGGTTTCGCTATTGGTTATTGACCGGAGATGAGTCTCGGTCATGTCTACATAGTTCTCGAACCCGTAGGTTCCGCATGCTTAATGTTCGATGACGATCGGTATTATGAGTTTATGTGTTTTGATGTACCAAAGTTAGTTCGGAGTCCTGGATGAGATCACGGACATGATGAGGAGTCTCGAAATGGTCAACACATGAAGAGTGATATATTGGATGACTATATTCGGATACTGGAATGGTTTCGAGGTGTATCGAGTATTTTCCGGAGTACGGGGGGTTACCGGAACCCCCCGGGGAGTTAATGGGCCTTGATGGGCCATAGTGGAAGAGAGGAGGAGGCGGCCAGGTGTGGCGCGTGCCCTCCCTAGGCCCAATACGAATTGGGGTAGGGTTTGGGGGGCGCCCCCCCCCCCTTTCCTTCTCTCCCTCTTCCCTTCCTTCCCCCTCCTAGTTAGACTAGGAAAAGGGGGAAACCTACTCCTAGTGGGAGTAGGAATACCCCCTTGGGGTGCGCCCTAGGAGGCCGGCCCTCCCCCTCCTCCACTCCTTTATATATGGGGGAGGGGGCACCCCATAGACACACAAGTTGTTATTAGCCATGTGCGGTGCCCCCCTCCACAGATTTCCACCTCGATCATATTGTCGTAGTGCTTAGGCGAAGCCCTGCGTCGATAACTTCATCATCACCGTCAACACGCCATCATGCTGACGAAACTCTCCCTTGGCCTCAGCTGGATCTAGAGTTCGATGGATGTCATCGAGCTGAACGTGTGCACATCACGAAGGTGTCGTGTGTTCGGTACTTGATCGGTTGGATCGCGAAGACGTTTGACTACATCAACCCCGTTACTTAACGCTTCCGCTTTCGGTCTACGAGGGTATGTGGACACACTCTCCCCTCCGGTCCATCAAAAGTCTGGTCAGGGATGCAATGTTTATCTCTAATATTCAAAAGTCCTGGCTTAACATAAATTGTTAAACCGACCCTTGGGGGCTAAATATGCAGAGTTGAAGTATTATTATCATCAGTCTGGCTGTTGAGTTTTATCTATGCAAATATTGACGTTCACCGCACATTCTGCTCTATCATGTTCAGTAAACTTGGCAGATGATGTCTACTACACAACCTTCTTCTTGTAGACGTTATTGGGCCTCCAAGTGCAGAGGTTTCTAGGACAGTAGCAAATTTCCCTCAAGTGGATGACCTAAGATTTATCAACCTGTGGGAGGCGTAGGATGAAGATGGTCTCTCTCAAGCAACCCTGCAACCAAATAACAAAGACTCTCTTGTGTCCCCAACACACCCAATACAATGGTAAATTGTATAGGTGCACTAGTTCGGCGAAGAGATAGTGATACAAGTGCAATATGGATGGTAGTTATAGCTTTTTGTAATCTGAAAATATAAAAACAGCAAGGTAGCAAGTGGTAAAGTGAGCACAAACGGTATTGCAATGCTAGGAAACAAGGCCTAAGGTTCATACTTTCACTAGTGCATGTTCTCTCAACAATAATAACATAATTAGATCATATAACAATCCCTCAACATGCAACAAAGAGTCACTCCAAAGTCACTAATAGCAGAGAACAAACGAAGAGATTAATGTAGGGTATGAAACCACCTCAAAGTTATTATTTTTGATCGATCTATTCAAGAGTCCGTAGTAAAATAACACGAAGCTATTCTTTCCGTTCAATCTATCATAGAGTTCATACTAGAATAACACCTTAAGACACAAATCAACCAAAACCCTAATGTCACCTAGATACTCCAATGTCACCTCAAGTATCCGTGGGTATGATTATACGATATGCATCACACAATCTCAGATTCATCTATTCAACCAACACAAAGAACTTCAAAGAGTGCCCCAAAGTTTCTGCCCGAGAGTCAAGACGAAAATGTGTGCCAACCCCTATGCATAAGTTCACAAGGTCACAGAACTCGCAAGTTGATCACCAGAACATACATCAAGTGGATCACGTGATACCCCATTGTCACCACAGATAAGCACATGCAAGACATACATCAAGTGTTCTCAAATCCTTAAAGACCCAATTGATAAGATAACTTCAAAGGGAAAACTCAATCGATTACAAGAGAGTAGAGGGGGAGAAGCATCATAAGATCCAACTATAATAGCAAAGCTCGCGATACATCAAGATCGTGCCAAATCAAGAACACGAGAGAGAGAGAGAGAGAGAGAGAGATCAAACACATAGCTACTGGTACATACCCTCAGCCCTGAGGGTGAACTAATCCCTCCTCGTCATGGAGAGCGCCGGGATGATGAAGATGGCCAACGGAGAGGGATTCCCCCCTCCGTCAGGGTGCCGGAACGGGTCTAGATTGGTTTTCGGTGGTTACAGAGACTTGCGGCGGCGGAACTCCCGATCTAGGTTTCTTTCTGGAAGTTTGGGGTTATATAAGAGGTGTTGGAGTCAGGAACAAGTCGGAGGGTCCCCGAGGCGGCCACGAGGTAGGGGGCGCGCCCAGGGGGTAGGGCGCGCCCCCCACCCTCGTGGTGGCCTCAGGACTCTTCTGGCCCATCTCTGGTACTCCATGGGCTTCTTCTGGTCCAAAAATGATCTCCATGAAATTTCAGGTCAATTGGACTCCGTTTGATTTTCCTTTTCTGCGATACTCAAAAACAAGGAAAAAACATAAAGTGGCACTGGGCTCTAGGTTAATAGGTTAGTCCCAAAAATCATATACAATTGCATATAAAACATCCAAGGTTGATAATATAATAGCATGGAACAATCAAAAAGTATAGATATGTTGGAGACGTATCAAGCATCCCCAAGCTTAATTCTTGCTCGTCCTCGAGTAGGTAAATGATAAAAACAGAATTTTTGATGTGGAATGCTACCTAACATATTTATTATGTAATCCTCTTTATTGTGGCAAGAATATTCATATCCATAAGATTCAAGACAAAAGTTTAATATTGACATAAAAATAATAATACTTCAAGCATACTAACAAAGTAATCATGTCTTCTAAAAATAACATGGCCAAAGAAAGCTATCCCTATAAAATCATATAGTCTGGCTATGCTCTATCTTCATCACACAAAATATTTAAATCATGCACAACCCCGATGACAAGCCAAGCAATTGTTTCATACTTTTGATGTTCTCAAACTTTTTCAATCTTCACGTAATACATGAGCGTCAGCCATGGACATAGCACTATAGGTGGAATAGAATGGTGGTTGTGGAGAAGACAAAATGGAGAATATAGTCTCACGTCAACTAGGCGTATCAATGGGCTATGGAGATGCCCATCAATAGATATCAATGTGAGTGAGTAGGGATTGCCATGCAACGGATGCACTAGAGATATAAGTGTATGAAAGCTCAAAAAGAAACTAAGTGGATGTGCATCCAACTCACTTTCTCACGAAGACCTAGGGCATTTTGAGGAAGCCCATCATTGGAATATACAAGCCAAGTTCTATAATGAAAGATTCTCACTAGTATATGAAAGTGACAACATAGGAGACTCTCTATCATGAAGATCATGGTGCTACTTTGAAGCACAAGTGTGGTAAAAGGATAGTAGAATTGTCCCTTCTCTCTTTTTCTCTCATTTTTTCAATTTTTTTATTTGGGCCTTCTTCTTTTTTTGGCCTATTTTCTTTCTTTCTTTTTCTTTTCGTCCGGAGTCTCATCCCGACTTGTGGGGGAATCATAGTCTCCATCATCCTTTCCTTACTTGGGACAATGCTCTAATAATGATGATCATCACACTTTTATTTATTTACTACTTAAAGATTGCAACTCAATACTTAGAACAAAATATGACTCTATGTGAATGCCTCAGGTGGTGTATCGGGATATGCAATGAATCAAGAGTGACATGTATGAAAGAATTATGAAAGGTGGCTTTGCCACAAATACGATGTCAACTACATGATCATTCAAGGCAACATGGCAATGATGGAACGTGTCATAATAAATGGAACAATGGAAAGTTGCATGGCAATATATCTCGGAATGGCTATGGAAATGCCATAATAGGTAGGTATGGTGGCTGTTTTGAGGAAGGTATATGGTGGGTGTATGATACCGGCGAAAGGTGCGCGGTATTAGAGAGGCTAGAAATGGTGGAAGGGTGAGAGTGCGTATAATCCATGGACTCAACATTAGTCATAAAGAACTCACATACTTATTGCAAAAATCTATTAGTTATCAAAACAAAGTACTACGCGCATGCTCCTATGGGATAGATTGGTAGGAAAAGACCATCGCTCATCCCCGACCGCCACTCATAAGGAAGACAATCAATAAATAAATCATGCTCGGACTTCATCACATAACGGTTCACCATACGTGCATGCTACGGGAATCATAAACTTTAGAACAAGTATTTCTCAAATTCACAACTAATCAACTAGAATGACTCTAATATAACCATTTTCATATCTCAAAACAATCATCAAGTATCAAACTTCTCTTAGTATTCAATGCACTTATATGAAAGTTTTTATTATATCCATCTTGGATGCCTATCATATTAGGACTAATTTTATAACCAAAGAAAATTACCATGCTGTTTTAAGACTCTCAAAATAATATAAGTGAATCATGAGAGATCAATAATTTCTATAAAATAAAACCACCACCGTGCTCTAAAACATATAAGTGAAGCACTAGAGCAAAATTATCTAGCTCAAAAGATATAAGTGAAGCACATATAGTATTCTAATAAATTCCAATTCATGTGTGTCAATCCCAAAAGGTGTGTACAGCAAGGATGATTGTGGTAAACTAAAAATCAAAGACTCAAATCATACAAGACGCTCCAAGCAAAACACATATCATGTGGTGAATAAAAATATAGCCTCAAGTAAAGTTACCGATAGAAGAAGACAAAAGAGGGGATGCCTTCTGGGGCATCCCCAAGCTTAGGCTTTTGGTTGTCCTTGTATTTTAACTTGGGGTGCCTTGGGCATCCCCAAGCTTAGGCTCTTGCCACTTCTTATTCCAAAATCCATCAAATCTTTACCCAAAACTTGAAAACTTCACAACACAAAACTCAACAGAAAATCTCATGAGCTCCGTTAGTATAAGAAAACAAACCACCACTTAAGTTACTGTAATGAACTCATTATTTATTTATGTTGGTGTTAAAAATACTTTATTACAACTTCTCTATGGTTCATACCCTCCAATACTAGCCATAGATGCATCAAAATAAGCAAACAACACACGAAAAACAGAATCTGTCAAAAACAGAACAGTCTATAGTAATCTGTAGGTTTCGAATACTTCGGTAACCCCAAAAATTCTGAAATAAAATGGTGGACGTGAGGAATTTGTCTATTAATCATCTGAAAAATAATCAACCTAATCTCACTCTCTAGTAAAAAATGGCAGCAAATCTCGTGAGCGCTAAAGTTTCTGTTTTTTACAGCAAGATCGCTAAAACTTCCCCCAAGTCTTCCCAAAGGTTCTACTTGGCACAAACACTAATTAAAAGCAGAAAGCCACATCTAAACAGAGGCTATATGAATTATTTATTACTAAACATAACCAAAAGCAAGGAACAAAAATAAAATTGGGTTGCCTCCCAACAAGCACTATCGTTTAACGCCCCTAGCTAGGCATGATGATTTCAATGATGCTCACATAAAGGATAAGAATTGAAACATAAAGAGAGCATCATGAAAAATATTACTAGCACATTTAAGTCTAACCCACTTCCTATTCATAGGGATTTTGTGAGCAAACAACTTGTGGGAACAAGAATCAACTTGCATAGGAAGGTAAAATAAGCAAATCTCCAAGATTTTCAACACATAGAGAGGAAACTTGATATTATTGCAACTCCTACAAGCATATATTCCTCCTTCATAATAATTTTCAGTAGCATCATGAATGAATTCAACAATATAACTATCACATAAATCATTATTTTCATGATGCATAAGCATAGAAATTTTATTACTCTCCACATAAGCAAATTTATTGTCATGGATAATAGTGGGAGCAAACTCAACAAAATAACTATCATGTAAGGCATAATCCAATTGAGAATTAAAATCAAGATGATAAGTTTCATGGTTATCATTATTCTTTATAGCATACATGTCATCACAATAATCATCATAGATAGCAACTTTGTTCACATAATCAATTGGAACCTCTTCCAAAATAGTGGATTCATCACTAAATAAAGCCATGACCTCTCCAAATCCACTTTCATAATTATCACAATAAGATTCAACACCCTCCAAAATAGTGGGATCATTACTTCCTAAAGTTGACACTCTTCCAAACCCACTTTCACCAATATAATCATCATAAATAGGAGGCATGCTATCATAATAAATTTTCTCATCAAAACTTGGGGGACAAAAAATATCATCTTCATCAAACATAGCATCCCCAAGCTTGTGGTTTTGCATATCATTAGCATCATGGATATTCAAAGAATTCATACTAAAAACATTGCAATCATGCTCGTCATCCAAAGATTTAGTGCCAACCATTTTAATACATTCTTCTTCTAACACTTTGGCACAATTATCGGAATCCTTATTTTCATGAAAGACATTAAAAAGATGAAGCATATGAGGCAACCTTAATTCCATTTTTTTGTAGTTTTCTTTTATAAACTAAACTAGTGATAAAACAAGAAACTAAAAGATTCGATTGCAAGATCTAAAGATATACCTTCAAGCACTCACCTCCCCGGCAACAGCGCTAGAAAAGAGCTTGATGTCTACTACACAACCTTCTTCTTGTAGACGTTGTTGGGCCTCCAAGTGCAGAGGTTTGTAGGACAGTAGAAAATTTCCCTCAAGTGGATGACCTAAGGTTTATCAATCCGTGGGAGGCGTAGGATGAAGATGGTCTCTTTCAAGCAACCCTGCAACCAAATAACAAAGAGTCTCTTGTGTCCCCAACACACCCAATACAATGGTAAATTGTATAGGTGCACTAGTTCAGCGAAGAGATGGTGATAAAAGTGCAATATGGATGGTAGATATAGGTTTTTGTAATCTGAAAATATAAAAACAGCAAGGTAGAAAGTGGTACAAGTGAGCACAAACGGTATTGCAATGCTAGGAAACAAGGCCTAAGGTTCATACTTTCACTAGTGCAAGTTCTCTCAACAATAATAACATAATTAGATCATATGACAATCCCTCAACATGCAACAAAGAGTCACTCCAAAGTCACTGATAGCGGAGAACAAACGAAGATATTATTGTAGGATACGGAACCACCTCAAAGTTATTATTTCTGATCAATCTATTCAAGAGTCTGTAGTAAAATAACACAAAGCTATTCTTTCCATTCAATCTATCATAGAGTTCATACTAGAATAACACCTTACGACACAAATCAACCAAAACCCTAATGTTACCTAGATACTCCAATGTCACCTCAAGTATCCACGGGTATGATTATACGATATGCATCACACAATCTCAGATTCATCTATTCAACCAACACAAAGAACTTCAAGGAGTGCCCCAAAGTTTCTACCCGAGAGTCAAGACGAAAATGTGTGCCAACCCCTATGCATAAGTTCACGAGGTCACGGAACTCGCAAGTTGATCACCAAAACATACATCAAGTGGATCACGTGATACCCCATTGTCACCACAGATAAGCACATGCAAGACATACATCAAGTGTTCTCAAATCCTTAAAGACCCAATCCGATAAGATAACCTCAAAGGGAAAACTCAATCCATTACAAGAGATTAGAGGGGGAGAAGCATCATAAGATCCAACTATAATAGCAAAGCTCGCGATACATCAAGATCGTGCCAAATCAAGAACACGAGAGAGAGAGAGAGATCAAACACATAGCTACTGGTACATACCCTCAGCCCCGAGGGTGAACTACTCCCTCCTCGTCATGGAGAGCGCCAGGATGATGAAGATGGCCACCGGAGAGGGATTCACCCCTCTGGCAGGGTGCCGGAACGGGTCTATATTGATTTTCGGTGGCTATAGAGGCTTGCGACGGCGGAACTCCTGATCTAGGTTTCATTCTGGAAGTTTGGGGTTATATAAGAGGTGTTCGAGTCGGTAACAAGTCAGTGGGGACCCCGAGGCAGCCACGAGGTAGGGGGCGTGTCCAGGGGGGTAGGGCGCGCCCCCCACCCTCGTGGTGGCCTCGGGACTCTTCTGGCCCATCTCTGGTACTCCGTGGGCTTCTTCTGGTCCAAAAATGATCTCCATGAAATTTCAGGTCAATTGGACTCCGTTTGATTTTCCTTTTCTGCGATACTCAAAAACAAGGAAAAACAGAAAGTGGCACTGGGCTCTAGGTTAATAGATTAGTCCCAAAAATCATATAAAATAGCATATAAATGCATATAAAACATCCAAGGTTGATAATATAATAGCATGGAACAATCAAAAATTATAGATACGTTGGAGACGTATCAGCAGATAAGGGAAATATACTTATGTGAAAGGGATTGCAATATTTACCTCATAACGTTCCTTCATCAAGTTCACTAAGCCGGCTTCGAAGTCACGACTGGTATATAGGCGATTCAAATAGCCAGAGTGAAGGTCTTGGGCACTGAAATGAGTGTAGCTCTCCAGGTTCACTTTCCACTTGCCCTTATCTTCAGCAGTAAGTTCTTCTTTGGTGTCATGCTTGGATAAGGTAGTAGGATGACCCGGAGTTGTGAAACCATGGCCAGTAATAGTAACATCAGCATCTTTTTGCTCCGGCGATTTAACAGGGCTGGTTGTCTTGATAGGATTTGGCGGATTAGCATCATATGGGTTATCATTCATTGGGTCAATATCAACATCATGATCCCGTGGTGGCAAATCATCCACAATGTTGTCAATGATTGGCTGATAAAAGCTCTGGTTGTTGTTCCGGCTCTAACAGATTGGAGTCATCAACCGGTTTATTTAACCTGGCCTTCTTGTTGGGTTTAGCTTGGGCCCTGAAAAGAAAAGTCATAAATGAAAGTCAAGAGGATGATCAAATATGCAAGTTGTAATAGTTGGAAATAAACTTACCCAGGTACAGTTTTGAAAGCAGGAATCTGTGTTCCTGTTGACTCGCCAGAAGAGGAATGGGAAGTCCCCTGATAGTTTGAATCAGACGGATTAAGAGGTTGTCGAAAATAACCCGCCTTGGGGTAGAGTATGTCAGGAAGATGTAGAACCTCTGGACGGTGTTTGCGAAGTGGAGTGTTTGTTAAACCGGAAGAGATGATCACATTGCCACTATGCCGGGTCGTGCGACAAGCTTCGTGTTGCTGTTTGTTCAAAAGAAAGTTTGGATCCAAGTAAGCTAGAGGGTGAGAAAATCTTACTTTCCGGCTTGCTTGACGGGTTTTCTGTGTTGGCAGAGGTTCTGAGCCGGAGGAAAGAATAATTACCTCTGCGTCACCAACATGGCTAGCCTCTGCGTCATCCTGATAATAATCATTGTCAATGATATGTATGAAAAAAGAGCCTAGTGAATCAAGTTCTACCTCTGATTCATGATTATCATCATCATCATCAATATTCAACTCGGTGGACTCGGCGGTTTTCCTTTTGGCAGGCCTCTTGTTGACCTTGGTTTTTGTACGAGGTGCTTTCACCGGTTTATCCAGCGGTTTCCTCTTCCAGAACGGATCATCAACCTATCAAGATTGAAAAGATCATAAAGGGATATTCAGAATATAGATTAAGCAGGAGTTGAACAATTCTTACATTTGGTGGTTTGTTGACAGTGCAGAAAGGACTAAGCCTTGTTTTGCTACACTCAGCCACTAGTTCATTCAACATTTTCTTGACGGCTTCAGTAATTTCTGCGTCGGATAGCTGAATGTTAGTGTGGCATTGAGGGTCTTTCACGTCCCCTGTGTACTCACACATTAACCCTAGGCAACGACTTAAGGGAAGAATACTCCAAGACACCCAGCAACAGACAAAGTCAATGCCCATTAAACCGTTTGCCACAAAGGCTCTGAGTTTTGAAAGCTTTGGTGCATACTTGGCCTGTTCCTTTGCACTGAGTCTTTGGGGGAGCGGATGTGTGCTGGTAAGCCAGTGAGCATGGTAACCCAGCAGAGGATTTTCGCTAGTTGGAGATGTATCTCGGCAATAGAACCAGGTCTGATTCCAATCTTTGGGGTGGCTATGATGGTTAGCATGAGGGAAGCTGACATCTTTTATCTTTTGAATTAATACCCTGCCAAGTTCAGTATTGGGCCCGTCCACAAATTCCGTATGGCGGTTGAAGTAATAAAATCTCTGAACAGATCAACCGTGGGCTCCTCTTGAAGATAAGCTTCACAGAACACTTGAAAATTGCAAATATTGGACACGGAGTTAGGTCCAATATCTTGGGGGTGAAGCTGGAGGAAATGAAGCACATCACGAAAAAAAATTGATCCAAGAGGGCTGAACCCTCGACTTAGATGGTCAAAAAGACGACCACTTCCCCATCCTTGGGTTCAGGAGGATTTTCTAAACTAGGGCCCCTCCAGTGGATAACTTCCTTTTTGGCTAAAGCGCCGATAGCAACACACCTGTCGGTTCAATATCCGGTGTATCTCGTAGTAGGGGTCCTAAGCTAGGCGTCTTGGAGCGATGGTAACACGGACACGGATTTTACCCAGGTTCGGGCCCTCTTGATGGAGGTAAAACCCTACGTCCTGCTTTTGATTGTATTCATATGGGCATAGTACAGAGTACATGTGTCTACCACGAGATGGTAATAATGAATATGAGATTGTCTATTGACTAGCCTGGCCTCGGTTTATATAAGACACCGGAGGCCTAGGGTTTTAGGAGAGTCCTTGTCTTGGGCGCCAAGTCTTGTGGAGTCTTCCTTGTATGCGGCATGGGTTGTCCGAACTGGCCCATGAGTACATGGCCATGGGGGTCCTCGGCCCAATCCAACTGATCGGAAGACGTGGTGGTGAGTACCCCTTAGTCCAGGACACCGTCAATAGCCCCCTAAACCGGTCTTCAAGTTGGGGACGCTCCTCAATTCTTCCGAATTGTTCTTCACCTTCGGTCGTTGGTCTTGAAAACCGGTTCAACAAATCTTCTTGCCTTTGATCTTGAGGATCGACGAGGTGACTCCGAAGAGTTTACACATCGGGTATCCGAGGAGCCCCTTTAAGTTTCCGGCCTTTATCAATGCCTTGTTATTTTTATGCCATACCTTGGGTTTGAAGTTGTTCCCGAGCGGCAACGTCCTCTTGCGTTCGAGCTCCAACGCCGGACTCCATTCGAGGTATCTTTAGCAGCCGAGCACCAACGTCGGACCGCTTCCGAGCTCCAACGTCGGAATGTATCCGAGCTCCAACGCCGGACTATGTCCAAGCTCCAACGCCGGACTATGTCCAAGCTCCAACACCGGACTGTATTTGAGGTGTCATAGATCACCTTGGTTCAAAAAAGTTGAAGGAGTTTAGCTGAGCTTAATGCCGGAAATGCCCTCTACGGAGCTAGCCACTGGCGTCCGAGCTTTATGCCGGACTGCATCCAGGGTGTCTATTGTAGTCGAGCACCAACGTCGGACTGTATCCGAGGTGGTGCACCACCTCGACCATGGGCTGATTTTTATGAATTTAATTCCGAATTGTGCAATGTAATCTCTGCCGAGATGTATAGCCAATAGCCCTCAAGGTGCGTGTTGGCCTAATATCCGGGATGCACCTGAAGGAAAAAAACAAACCGCTTACCCTTGTAGCCCCTGAGTCTCAGGTCGATACATAAAATCAGCCTGAGGATCAATTCCCAGCTCGGCAGCATACTTAGGAATAGAAACGCGGTGTGCAAAGTCCTCGAGACTCAGGTTGGGTGCGGCCGACCAACCTGAGGATAATAATCTCCTCGAAAACTATATTGCTTTTAAATTTTCTGCATTGGATTGCCAATGCATTAGCCCCCGAGACACTGGTCGGGTGGAGACACCAGATCAGGGGATCGATGTACCCCTTTAATGTTTGTAATTAATAAGCACGAAGCCCAGTAGCCCCCGAGCCTTAATGTGGGCACGGGTGGCCAAATTAAGGATCGATAGCCAAAGTAAAATACAAATGCCAATGATATGTTTATTTTGACTCCGTTGTGACCGTTTATCAGTTGAAAGTGGCCCATCGTCGGCTTCTACCCCTTTGTAGATACTATGCATGGTGTTTCCGCAATAACAAGACAACCCTTAGCCAACGTCTCGGTGCCCGAAGGCGGTTGTGTTAGCGGAAACGAGGCAATCAGATATGCGGGCTTTATAACTTTCACTTAGTTAGAGGAGTTTTAAATTAGGGAAGCTAGCTACGAGCCCCCGGTTAGTGTTCGGCGACAGCCGAGGTCAAGCCGTAAACACTCCGACCAATGTTATGAACGGCCCATCATTTAACACAGTCATCGGATCACTGACCAGTTTACGCTTATTGTGACAGTCAGTTTTCGGCTTTCTCCACTGAGGTGCTTAACCATGCTAGCTAGAAGCACAATTGCAGTGGTTCTCCTTTTGCACACCTGGCCAAACAAAGCGGAACGTAGGCGATCAAGCACAGGAGCCGGGCAACCCAACTATTGACCGAAGACACAATTCGAAACTAATGCATATATAGTAATATCCGAGAATGTGTTTTGCCGAATCTCTAAAGGTGTCCGGCGTTGCACTGCGCGACTTATGCGGGAAAGACACAAATAGTTTAACAGTGCCATAAGCTTGGAAAACCAAAAAACGTTAGTAAAAACTAGACGTCCGAACAAGATCAAGTGTTCGGTGCCAATTCGAAAATTGGTCTTAGAAAAGAAGAAGAAAAAAGTGCTTATGTCGTGCTTTAATATGACACATCCTATCTCAAGACTTCAAGCGGGTCAGCCTACGGCTTCAACCTCCTATCCCTAAGGCGGGGTACTAATCGTTAGGCCAATTTAGCAAACTAAACTCTAGCGGCTTTGAGAGAGAAATTAGGCTCCCCGACTATTGACCACACACTCGCGTCGAAAAAGGAGCGATAGAAAAAGACTTTGCAACAACTAGGAAGAAACCATTTATTATAAAATGGCTCATATAAATTTAAGAGCCCCCAAGTGACTTGGGTAAAAGAATTTTTATGTATAATGATCGTATGTACCGAAGTACTTGTATCATATTTGTGTTCACCCAAACTTTAAACGCGTCTTAACCGACCCTCGGCTTCTCCCTCTTCGGCCAAGGACCGAAAAGTGTTATGCACTCCACCTGTCGAGAATATCAACGGTGTCTCTGATAACCAGGCAATCAGGCCATATGGTTGTAACAGACAAAGCGCGCTTAGGGAACTTATGATATATTACTGACAAAGTGTAAGAAGCATCTTCGAAGAAAATAGTACCCCCACCGATACCTTTCTTCGGTGCTCATTATTATTATGAGACTTGTGCAATAGATTTTTTGTACTCATGAGTTCCATTGTGTGCCGACCATAATTGAAAATAAGAGCGCTAGCTTTCGGCTTCACCCAGTCTGAGGTCCGGCTCGGATGACCCAATCATGACAATCGCAGAGGTGCTCCCTTTACTCCCTAGCCGAACAATCGAGAATGTAGGGGTAAACACAGGAGCGAGGCAACCTAGCTTGAAAATCGCTTAAGTCAACATGGTGCATATTGTGTTGTAATACACGAACAAATATGCCACAATTGTCTATTGACTAGCTTGTAAATCGCTTAAGTCAACATGGTGCATATTTGGACGATAGATGGTAATAATGAATATGAGATTGTCTATTGACTAGCCTAGCCTCGGTTTATATAAGACACTGGAGGCCTAGGGTTTTAGGAGAGTCCTTATCTTGGGCGCCAAGTCTTGTGGAGTCTTCCTTGTATGAGGCATGGGTTGTCCGAACTGGCCCATGAGTACACGGCCATGGGGGTCCTCGGCCCAATCCAACTGATCAAGAGACGACGTGGTGAGTACCCCCTAGTCCAGGACACCATCAACACCCATTTAGATCTTCCTCTGTAATCTGGGATTGAGCCCAGTTACAAGAATAAAAGGACTTGGCCATTTGTTCAAGGACCTGAAAGAAAATTTGTGCCGATTTAAGGTTCATGTTAAGTTGCTGGAGGTTAAAAGGCAGACAATGATGGAGCATGCATAGGTGCTAAGTTGAAGATTAGCATTATAAAATTACAAAAATGAGCCATTGGCGGTTTAAGAGGGGACTAATGGTGCCTGGCGGGATATTACTTTTCTGAGTTAAACTGCCTGAACAGGTACTGAAGGTATAGATCTGAAGATGGAAAAAATCGCTAAGTGATGAAAAACAGGTTTCACATATTGATATTACAATTTTGGATCTACCGCGTATTAGGAAATGAAAGTATATTCAGGCCTAAATATTGGTTCTTGATAAGTTCATAAGGTCCAGATTGGATTTTCTATTCAAAAAGAGACACTCTGATGATGAAAAAGGGAACTATGGCTATTACTGCACAAGAAAGGTATTAAGTTTGAATTGAGTGCTTATGCTACAGCAAAGAACAGCGAAGAACAGCGATGAGCTTCCATGAACTCGTGTAAACCCTAACAGATCTAGGAGAAAAGGAAAAAAGGAGAACTAACCAGGGTTGATGAACAACGGAGATGCGTGGAGGAGATCTGATCCGAACAGGTTGATGCAGCGACCAATGTTGGAGCAGAGATGAAGGTCGATGGTGGCGGCAGAGCTCGCATGCTAGGGCATCGCGAGGAAGAAGGCAAGACGAAGAGGTACGGGGGGAAGTGAAAGAATCCCCCGCTCTATTTATAAGGCAAATGGATAAGTGACAAGCGCGAGAATCGAGGAGACCAAAAAACGGATATGTGACAGTATAGACGCCTCGATTTTTGGAGATTCATTAAAAATGAGGAGATGCATTAAAGATTTGGCTGTATAAAATTAATGACAGGTGACATCATGGCGGGTTATCATAATTCCAGAGGATGACGTCACGGCGAGTTACAAGTTCTCGTGAAGGTAATGAAGAAGGAATTTTCCTAAGTGTTGAAGATTGATATGAACAAGTTCAAATCAACATGGGGCCTAATGTTGGGGATATAGATACTGAGTTAACCTACCCAGGAGGGGCCGAGTTATACACCTGGCGACTCATAGGACAAAGCCCAGGAAGGAGTTGAAGATGGCGGTTCATGAAGATGACTTATGAAAGCCCAAAGGCCCAAAGGCGGCTTAAGGCCCGTAGGTGTAAACCGCCATATGTATGTGACTTGTGTTATAAGGCAATTGTAATTAGGTCACCGAGCCGGATACGTTTATAAGCCGGCCGGGACTCTGTAAGCCACCGGGCGTCAACCTATGTATATAAAGGGATGACCCAACGGCGAGTTAGGGACAACAAATTGAGAACTAGGTCAAGCGTATTCGCTCCCCGATAATCGAAATCTAGCAATACCACCTTCAACTGGATTAGGCCTTTACCTTCACCGCAAGGGGCCGAACCAGTATAAAACCTCCATGTCCTTTGTCCTATTTAACCCCTTTAAGCTAACCTAGTGCGATGGCTCCACGACTAAGTCTTCATAGTAGGACATCTGCCGTGCTAACCCCATGACACATCCCTAGATAGATCTTGCGTGATCGTAGGAATTTTTTTAAAATACTGTGTTCCCCAACATGCTGAGTTTTGGCCGACTAAAAGGTGACATGTTCAACAGTTAGGTGTGGCGGAGATGCGTATGTTGAGATGGATGTGTGGCCACACAAGGAAGGATCGAGTCCGGAATGATGATATATGAGATAGAGTTGGGGTAGCACCAATTGAAGAGAAGCTTGTCCAACATCGTCTGAGATGGTTTGGGCATATTCAGTGCAGGCCTCCAGAAGCCCCAGTGCATAGTGGATGGCTAAAGTGTGTGGAGAATGTCAAGAGAGGTCGGGGTAGACCAAATTTGACATGGGAGGAGTCTGTTAAGAGAGACCTAAAGGATTGGAGTATTACCAAAGAACTAGCTATGGACAGGGGTGCGTGGAAGCTTGCTATCCATGTGCCAGAGCCATGAGTTGGTCGTGAGATCTTATGGATTTCACCTCTAGCCTACCCCAACTTGTTTGGGACTAAAGGATTTGTTGTTGTTGTTGTTGTTGTTGTTGGATATGCTGGAGATGCTTTAAGAGCATCTACAGCTGGACCCCTCTCATATTGTCCCCAAAAGTCCGGAGAGATGGACCGTTAGTGACTGCTGACGAAAATGTGA
>NC_041380.1:608303717-608348111 GCF_002162155.2 Triticum dicoccoides | reverse complement strand
GGACGGATATGGGGAGGCCCAAACGCGTCCGCCACATCGGATCTGACAGACCAGACCCACCCCAAATCCCTCCAAATTGACCTAGTCCACCTAATTGACCGCCCTCCTCCCGCATATGCCTCCATTTCTCGCGTCTGAGTCATCATTGTCCTCCACCATTGCTCCCAGTCCACGTCGCCTCCCTCATCCACCATCGTAGATGCTATCACCAAGTACCCCGTCCCCCACCTCTGCCATGCATGTTGCCTTGGCGGAGTCTGTGGGGGTCAGTTGTAAGGTGGAGAAGATCTCCCAGAAGGAGCAGCACGCCCGGTGGCGTGAACTGGAAGCTGCGACCAAGGAGGTGATCCACATCAACATGGATGCATCCGATCCAGTGGAGCCGATCGCCCCATACGCATCTGCCCCACCACTGAGAAAGAAGGTGTCATCCAGTCCGCTCGTGACCGAGTCCATTCTGCCGTCCGAATGGGCGGGGATTCCAGATAGCTTGGCGAAACAAGACGCGTCAGAGATGGTGTACAACTCACCGCAACTCCATTGGGTGCAGATAACCCTAGGAACCATCGGCGCCAGGTTTCCCTAGGTCATGTTTGACGAAATCGTGGCGGAGGACATGGTACGTTTTTTGCCACACTTTGTATTGATTCGTTCATTTGTTGTGTATGTCATTCAATCAATTCTCATTGAATCTTTTTTTGTGTATGCCACTGAATCTTTTAGTTGCATATGACATTACACTACTAGGGAAAACCTTATACACAGAACATTAGCAGTAGCGCGGGATAAAAACGCACGCTGGTGCTAATTAGCAGCAACGCGGTATTTAAAACCGCGCTACAGATACAGTTATAGCAGTAGCGCGCCCGAGTATAAAAGCGCTACTACTAAAATTCCCACAGCTTAGCCGATAGGCTACACATAGTAATAGTGATCTACATGGAACCGCGCTACCGCTACTTGTTTTGTAGCAGCGCGTTTACGAACAAAGGCGCTACTGCTAATGAAAATAAAATTAAATGGAAAGCAAATAAAAAAGAGAAGGAATAGCAGTAGCGCTTGTTAGGAAACGCGTTATAGCTACCGTAGCAGCAGCGCACTTCCTGGAACGCACTACTGTTACTTTTAACTTAACCGCGCGGTTCGTTCTTCCCCCACGGCCACTTCCCCCAAATCCCTCCTCCTCCGCTGTCGCCGCCCTGCATCGTCGTCGGCCGCCGCGCGCGACCCGTCGCTCTCCGCACACCTTCGACGCTGCCCCCGCCCCCGACCGCGACCTCGACGCCGCCCCCGACCCCGACCTCAACACACCCCCCCTACATCACCGCCCTCCGCCGTGCGCCCACCGCCCCGACCCCGTCCCCAACCTCGATGCCGCATGCCCCTCTCCCTAACTCCACCGGCGCCAGAGGTGAGCATGCCCTCCTCCTCCTCCCCTACCTCTGCCTAGCTAGGGTTCTTAGGGTTAAATTTCAGAGTTCATCTAATTAGTTAGGGTTCATCAAATTAGATGCTAATTATGGCAGTAGTTGTTAAGTAGAATTAGTTTTAGAGTTCATCGAATTAGTTAAGATTAAATTTTAGAGTTCATCAAATTAGTTAGGGTTAAATTTTAGTAAGTGTTTACTAGAATTAGTAAGAAAATTAATATAACTAGTTGAACTAGTTTATTTTTAGTAAAAACTAGTTTATTTTAGTAAGTAAATTAATAAACTAGTTGAACTACTTTAGTTGTAGTTGAACTAGTTTAGTAAGTAAATTAATAAACTAGTTGAACTAGTTGAATTAATAGAACTAATGTATTTTTAGTAAGATAATTAATATAACTAGTTGAACTACTTTATTTTTAGAAAGAACTAGTTTTTTTCTATTTATAGTAAGTTTATATTTAGTAAGAACTAGTTGAATTAATAAAACTAGTTGAACATGTCATATTTGCTCAAATAGGATATGTGGTTGCCCAAGTGGCCGTTCATGTTCAGTTTACACCTCCGAGTGGCCTATGTTTTGCCGGAGTGTTGATTAATTTCCGTTCCGGCAAATCTCAGGCGCTCGATATGTCCTTTTTTAGCAAAGGTCATGCCGGATTTTTCCGTGAATTCTGGCATGACTTGTGCTAGAATATGTAGGAAATATCGAGTGGCCTGGATTTTCTCGAAAAATAATGATCTAATTTAGGTTTTTAGTACATATATTTAATTGTACAAGTTTAATCTTTGAATTATGAACGTAGGAAATGTCGTACTCGGACGACGACAGTCTCCCGAGGGAATGCAGCTGGTGCCACGACGATCGAGGTATGTGCGACATGTTCGTTGAGCTGGACGAAGATCGGCGCTTCAGCATTAAGCTCGAGGAGACCTTCGATGTTGAAACGGTACGCAACAACAACAAGTGTTTTTTCGTAATTAAGCATGACTTCAACTATTTCCACATCTAATTTTCGTCTTTTACAATTCGACTAGTTTATCCCATGCCATGCAAACGCTATGTCTTGGAGAGGATGGGTTTTGAAGACCATGAAAATTTTCAAACAAAGAAAATACACCTAAGGACCCATCATGATATCGATTTTGAAGTAAATCTGTACAATTCTCAGAGCGTAACCCATTTTGGTTGCCAAAATTGAGAAGCACTTTGCAAAATGTATGGTTTTTATGAGGGTATGATTATCACCATGGATCTTGGTGATCCTGACATCGAGCAAGACAATATGGACATTTGGGTCCTTGTTGATACGCTTCCGATTCTACCGCAATGTGAGTTTCTCAAACATAGTTATTAACTAATTTATATTGTTTATTTCAAAATAGTTGACAGCTTATTTCCATTGACAGCCTATTTTGAATCTTCAAAGAATGTGCAGAAGATGGTAGACAAAACTCACTACACTGATGGCTCCGAATTAATTTATAAGGAGAAAAGTCATCTGATTGCTTATTGTACTTACCTTGAGAATTACAATACCTATTATCGAACTCCTCCAAATTAGGATGAATACGTGCCACTAGTGCACGTGTTAAACCACGATAACTTCTATGGAGATATCCTGGTAAGATTTTTTACTATTACGACATCCGTGCATCTTTTGCATACTTCTAAAACTAGTACATCATTGCTAACTACGAAGTTATTACTATGTTTTTCAACAGAAAATCCTGATGGATTGTGTGCCTCATCTGATGTATCAGAATGGTCGCCTTGCAGTTCTGAACATACAGCCAGGTCAATCTAAGGAGCTCACCTGTGCATATCAGATTTCTAAAACCGGTGAACACATGCTAATCAAAGAATGGAAAAAATGTTTGGACATTCGCAAGGAGGTTCTTGGAAGTAACATTAAGCGAAAGGCAAGAATTGGAGATAGGATAATCTCCATTCTCCATAATGGAGAGTCAGGGGCTATCTTGTTTTTTGCTATTTTACCTGAAAGTGCTAGTGATCGACTAGAGGGGGGGTGAATAGGCGATTTTTATGAAAGTCTTCAAAACATGTAAGTTTCGAAGACAAACGATAGAAATAAACCTATTACCATGCAGCGGAAGATAGACTACACTAGGCAAACCATAGTCAAGTATTCAATGAAGTGAAAGCACAATGACTAATAGCAGCTAGGCAGTAAGGATCAGGTAGGAAGATATTGTGAAGCCAATCAGAACAAGTAATCACTCAGTGAAGCCAAATGGTGATGCAATCGTACAATGACTTCACAAGGACCAACAGTAAGTAAAGGGAAGGGAAGGATGAAACCAGTGACTCGTTGAAGACAATGATTTGTTGGACCAGTTCCAGTTGCTGTGACAACTGTATGTCTGGTTAGGGAGGCTGAGATTCAACTCAGAAGACCTCATCTTCACCTTATTCCCCTTGAGCTAAGGACACCCAGTCCTCGCCCAATCACTCTGGTAAGTCTTTAAGGTAGACTTCCAAACCTTCACAGACTTCGTTCCCCGGCGATCCACAATGACTCTTGGATGCTCAGAACGCGACGCCTAACCGGCTGGAGGATTCACAGTCCTCAAGTGTAATAAGTCTTTAGATCACACAGACAGGAAGACTTAAGTGATGCCTAACACTCTTTGGCTCTGGGTGGTTAGGGCTTTATCCTCGCAAGGAATTCTCTCTCAAAGGCTTCGAGGTGGGTTGCTCTCAAACGACAAAAGTCGTGCTTTAACTCTGAGCAGCCAACCGTTTATGGTTGTAGGGGGTGGGATATCTATAGCCACTAGGCAACCCGACCTGATTTGTTCGAAATGACCCTGGGTCACTAAGGAACTGACACGTGTTCCAATGGTCAGATTTCAAACACACACGGCAACTTTACTTGGGCTACAAGCAAGGCTGACTTATCCAGCTCTGGACAAGATTTGCTCTCATAGTCTTCACTCGAAGACATAGGATTTTGGTTAAGCATCACTTCAGTCATTCTGACTGGTTCTCTTGGACCCCACTTAACAGTATGGTGGTTCCTATGACTCAACAAAGAAAAACACAGAACGATGAAACTACTAAGTCTTCGCACTCCATAGTCTTCACGCGATGTCTTCTCTTGTCATAGTCTTCAATGTGAATGTCTTCACATACCACCTTTGACTTCAATGTCTTCATACATTTTTAGGGGTCATCTCTGGTAGGAAAACCGAATCAATGAGGGACTTCTACCTGTATTATCCTGTAATTCTCACAAACATATTAGTCCCTCAACTAGGTTTGTCCTCAATACTCCAAAACCAACTAGGGGTGGCACTAGATGCACTTACAATCTCCCCCTTTTTGGTGATTGATGACAAACTAGTTGAAGTTTTCAACGGGGAATATAATATGTGAAATTGTAAAGGATAGGGGATTGTCTTCATAAGTTGTAAGGGCTCCCCCTGAAGATGTGCATATAAGTAATTTGCTTTTGGAATGCAAATGCACATGGCAAGTTGTACTTGTGGAGATCCTCTTCAACTTATGATGACAATTCATCATGCATGAAAAGTATGTGAATATAATGACATGCATAATGAAAGATGGATGTCTGCAAAATGATCTAAGTGCGGAATTTATCGTCGCACATGCGGAATTTATCATCGCATCACAGAATAGCAAATAAGTAGCAGACGACCATCGAGTTTAAGTGTTACAACTCAAAGAACCAAATGTATCAAAACGAGAGTTGTAAACACTAGGCAAAATATAAAGCAACCACCCATATGGACCTGCTTGAAGACTATCAAACTCATATGCTTCTCCCCCTTTTGTCAGTAAGGACCAAAAAGGTATGAAGACATAGAGCATCTACTCGTTCCCAGGAGGACTAGGTGAAGCAGCAAGGTCGTCGGTGTTGTTAGGCGGTGCAGACGAACTCGGGGCAGTGTCGATGCGTGCAGAAGTAGGGGGCGGTGAAGTAGCATCGTCTTCGTCATCGATCACTCTGGCATTCACAGTTGCCGCGGAGGAAGAGAACTCAGAGTCTTCAAGAGACGGAGTTTGTCACAGCACAGTCCTTCTTGGAGGTGTGGAGTCAAACTTGAAGCGTTCAGAGAAGCCATCCTCTTGAAGATCATCCTCAGAGCACATAAGCGTCAGTCCTTTCCATGTACGCCAACAGGTTTCATGGGCAACAAAGGCATTCTTGGTGGCAAGATTGTGAATCCTGTTTACGTCCACCAAGAGGCTTTGCCTTTGGCGCTTCGGCCAGTCATGATGCCTATCCTGTTTCTGATGAAGGACAACCAGAAGCTCTCGGTCATTGAGAACACGAGATCGCTTCTTGGGCCGTTGGGCAATGGTGCTTTCAGTGTCTTCGGTGAGGGCACGATGAGGTGCACGTGTAGTACCAGCCAGAGGATAAACACGAGTGACTGCTTCAACTCCTTCAATGTTTTGAGAGAAGCTTTGATGCTCAGCATTCTGAAGACTAAGAGGCTCCTCGGCAGGCTCTGGATAGATGGCTTCAACGGACATATCAACGTCAGGCAGAAAGATCCGATGATTGCGAGCAGAGGGCTGATACGAGACAGCTGAGTGTAGTTTGATCAGCCGCATTATCCATGGAGCGTAAAACTTTAAGCCAAAAAGATCAGATCCTGATGCAGCAAGTTGGCGGATGAAGAAGTCTTGTGCATTAAAGCATTTGCCGTGAAGAATATGAAAGACCAAAGTCTTCATTGCACCTTCCAGCTTTGCATGTGGAGAATGTCCTTTGATGGGCCAGAGAGTTCACCTTATAATGTGATAGATAGTGCGTGGCAGATACTCAAGGTCTTCAACAAAGAACTCCCTAGGATATGCAGCATCTGGAGGCAAAGGCTTCATCATGCTAAGCATCTGACTCATGTTTGGTTCAGGCTTCTGAAAGATGCTCTCCATAGCTGCACTATGAAGCTGACAACTAGGTTCATAAAGATCTCCAGGAGTGGGCAGACCAGTGAGCTCAATGATATCAAAGGCTTTGGCTTCGTGATGAACATTGCCGGTCATCCACTCAAGGACCCAAGTCTTCGGATCTCTGTTGTAGCCACGAATGTGAAGAGTGGCATAGAATTGGAGCAGCAATTCTTCGTTCCAGTGCTCTTTGTCGGTGACAAACAGCAACAATCCAGACTCTTTGAAGCAATCCAGAGCTTCTTCCAAGCAAGGCAGACCAGTTATGGCTTCAGTGTCAAGACGCATATGAGGGAAAATGCGACCTTGATTGTACAGAATGCATGAGTAATAACTTCACTGCGGATAGCTCCAGAATCGATCAGAAGATATTCTTTCCCTGGAGTAGGGGTTCTTGGCGCTATTGAAGAAGGTGTTGTCTGCTTTGAAGCCATTGACATTAAAAGATCCGGGTGCCGCTGCAGGACCTGGAAACCTGGGCAACCTTGGCATTGGCTTCTGTACCTGAGGCATGTGCTCAACGTGAAAGTCAAACTAAGGACCAGCAGCAGGTGTAGGAACAGGAGCAGTGGCAACAGAGGCGTTAGGCTGCACAACAGAGGCTTCAAGAGCAGTTGCATCATTGGCTTCATTGACTTCTGGCACATTGGTTGGTGCAGGCTCCACATTTGCTTCAGCCATGACTACGTCATTGGCTTCATTTGTGTTGGAGGTGGCAGCCTCAAGATTCTCAACCTCCAGTTGATGAGCTGGAGGGTCGGGCACAGACACGTTCTCCTCGAGAACAGCTTCTTCATTAATGGGGGGAGTAGGGACACGTTCTTCTTCTTATGTGTCGTCGGCTGATGCAGCCGGAATGTCTTCAGCAGCTTTAGCCTCAGACTCGGAGACATTCACAGTAGGAGTGGCATCTGGAAACACTTGACGTGCAACAGATTGGTGGGGCACTTCTCCTTCTGGAACGCTCGAAAGAGGGACTTGAGACCTTGGTCCTTTGCGAAGCCTGCGTAACACTGGCGACGCCTTTGGAGATGGAGTTGGCTGGGCCTCAAAGTCATCTTCTTCTTCTTGCCGGGGTGGTGTGACTTGTTGTCAGGGAGTACTCGGGGTGTCTTGTTGTTGTGGGTGATCAGCCCATGATGCCTCCTGAGCAATTGGCGTCAGAGGACGACCAATGCTGATGAGTTCGCTGTGCGTAAGCACAGGCGATGATACCAGTTGGTGCTCGATCCGAGGAAGAACTGCATCATCTTCAACATTGTCATGGTGACCAATGTCTTCAGCAGCGGTGGGATCAACTGCTGGAGTGTCTTCAGCTTCATGAGCCTCTGTGGAAGCAGGCTCATGGACAATCAGTTGGCGCTCTTGACATTCAGATGCAGGGTGAACCATTGAGATAGGTTCAACAACTAAGGGCTCTGTGGGAGCAGCCCGATCCTTCTTGGTTTTGCGCTTCTTCTTGGAGGGAGCAGCATCAGAGGCTTCAGGATGTTTCCTCTTTCTCGCTTCAGCCTTAGCATTCCTCGTCTTCTTCAGTTCTGAAGCGGTTGACCTGACTCGAGCCAATCATGCTGGCTGGGAAGACTATGCGAGGTTCTTCCTGCCGTGGTGCAGATTGATCAGTTGAGGGCTTCTTCTTCTTTGCAGCCATTCTTGGGTCGATGCCAGGACGACCAAGAGCCTTGCACTTCTCAGCCTCATTGTAGGCTTGCACACACTTTTCAACCAGGCTATTCATGCGTTCATGAGAACCTTGAGCTTCTGCACGTTTTTTGAGAAAGGCTTCCTTGAGCTCGTGCAGCATAATCTTGAAGTTTTTCACCTCTTGCACACTAAGCTTGGCCATGTGCTTCTTGAACTGAGCTTTCTCAAAGTCGATCTTTTGCTTCAGTTCAACGATGCGCTGAGCTAGAGCTACCTCTGAAGCAATGGCGCCATGGAAGGAAACACTGAGGCCAATTGGAAGTTGCAGATCTTCAAAGCTGAGGTTGGGCATGTCAAACCACTCATCAATGAAGTTGTGGATGATTGCCACGTCAAAGAGAGGAAAATCATTGAAGATTTCTGCTTCTTCTTTGCTCTTGATCAGTTGCTCAAGAGCATCGTCTGCAAGATCTTCATCGCTGGACAGATCAATGGCGTCGTTGCGCAGAATAGCAGCAGCAGTCAGTTCTTGGCTGGTGTGTTGCAAAGGCATCTTTACTCTCGAGGGCTTGGAGATGCGTGACAAATCTTCAGACTGCACACTGTCTTCAGGAGGTGCAGTAGCCAGTGGCTTCGCCCGTGAGATTTTTGGTGCTGAGGCAGGCTTTGAAGCTTTAGGCTTCTTCAGTTTCTTTGGCTTCGGCGGTGCATGTGCTTCATCAGATTCAGCGTCATCTACAGGCTCATCCACGGCTGTCCCTTGAACCATGATATGAGTGATGAGACCTTCCAGGTTGTAGAAGGGCCCAACAAGATTGGGTTCAGCTTCGTGGGTGCCATCGGCACGGGGAGCAGAAGGACCAGGGTTGAAGTCTAGTCCCAATGACTTCTTGTTTTGCTTAGACGAATTCTTGGCAAACTGGAAGTTGCATTTGAACAGATTGTCGTCACGACACCATAGCAATGACGATGGGTGTGCATCCGCAGGCTGTGGTCCACGGACCATGCAGGGATAGAAGCCTTGTTCAATGGCTTCATCTCTGGACCTGGGTTGAAGATTTCTTTATAGGATGTCTCCCCATGGTCGCTTGATGGCATTTTTCTCAGCATATTCCTGGGTCACAAACCTGTACTTGAACCATTGTTTTACCCAATATCTTCGAATCCATTGGATTCGGGTCTTGCGCTGATTGTAATCCTCTTCGGGGTCTGTCTTGTAAAGCTCGGAGAGGTCATCAGGCAAATCTCTTGACATTCCCCCACGACGCTGTCTGCCACCCTTCCTTACTGATTTCTCTGCAGCCATAAACTTCAAACTAAATGGCTTCAAGTCTAGCCACAGGAGCAAATGTTTCATCGAAGTCAATCCCTTCAACTTGAGTGTACCCTTGAGCAATGAGACGAGCTTTGTTTCTAACAACTTGACCATGCTCATCTTGCTTGTTGCGATATATCCATTTGGTGCCTATTATATTGTGCTTGCGAGGATCGGGACGCTTAACCAGTTCCCATACATTATTCAGCTCAAACTGTTGAAGCTCTTCTTGCATAGCTTGAATCCATTCAGGTTCCATGAAGGCTTCTTCAACTTTCTTGGGTTCAGATATTGAGACGAATGCGAAGTGCCCACAGAAATTTGCTAGCTGTGTTGCCCTTGAACGACTGAGTGGACCTGGTGCATTGATACTATCAATTATTCTCTCAATCTGTACTTCATTTGCAACACGGGAATGTACAGGACGAAGACTTTGCTCTTGCTGGTCATTGTCATCGTTAGAGGGATTGTCTTCAGGCTGAGCATTGTCTTCAGGTTGATCAGGTGCGGAGATGATAAGTTCCTCTTCAGGATGAGCTTCAGACGGTATGATTTCTCCAGTTCCCATAAGTTTGATTGATTCACTGGATGGAACTTCATCTAGCACATTTGGCAGGTGCTCTCTTTGTGAGCCGTTCGTCTCATCAAACCGCACATCCACTGTTTCAACCACTTTATAGTGAAAAAGGTTGAAGACTCTGTAGGAGTGTGAATCCTTTCCATATCCAAGCATAAAACCCTCATGTGCTTTTGGTGCAAATTTTGAAGTGTAGTGTGGATCCTTGATCCAGCACCTGGCGCCAAATACTCTGAAGTAACTGACATTTGGCTTCTTGCCAGTAAGGAGCTCATAGGATGTCTTGTTCAAAAGCTTGTGAAGATAAACACGGTTGATGATATGGCATGCAGTATCAATGGCTTCCGGCCAAAATTTTCTTGGAGTCTTGTATTCATCAAGCATCGTCCGGGCCATCTCAATAAGTGTTCTGTTCTTGTGTTCGACGATGCCATTCTGCTGTGGCGTGTACGGAGCTGAGAATTCATTTGTGATGCCTAAGGTATCAAGATATGTATCTAGGCCAGTGTTCTTGAATTCAGTGCCATTGTCACTTCTGATGTGCTTTATCTTGGCGCCATAGTTGTTCATTGCTCGATTGGCGAAGCGTCTGAAAACATCCTGCACTTCAGTCTTGTAGAGGATTATATGCACCCAAGTATATCTTGAATAATCATCAACAATGACAAAGCCATAGAGACAAGCAGCAGTAGTAGTAAGAGTTGAGTAATGGGTGGGACCGAAAAGATCCATGTGGAGCAGTTCGAAGGGTTGAATCGTTCTCATGATTGTATTCGAGGGATGCTTGGCCCTCATCATCTTTCCTGCTTCACAGGCACCGCATAAGTGATCCTTCTTGAACTTGACGCCCTCGATGCCTATGACATGCTTCTTCCTTGCAAGGGTGTGGAGGTTCCTCATGCCAGCATGCCCTAGCCTTCGATGCCAGAGCCAACATTCAGAAGCTTTTGCTAGAAGACATACAGCAAGTTGTGGTCCTACTAAGAAATCTACCACATACAAATCATCTTTCCGATACCCTTCAAACACTAGAGACTTGTCATATTCCATTAGAACAAGGAAACGATATTTTCCAAATATCACAATCATGTTTAAATCGCAAAGCATTGAGACAGACATTAAGTTGAAACCAAGGGATTCAACAAACATGACTTTATCCATGTGTTGATCCTTTGAGATTGCAACTCTACCTAGACCCAATACCTTGCTTTTACCAGTGTCAGCAAATGTGATGTGACTTTTGTCAGATGGACGTAAGGTTGAGTCCATGAGAAGGCTTCGCTTGCCAGTCATGTGATTGGTACACCCACTATCAATAATCCATTCTGAAGCTGCTGGTGTCGTACCCTACAGTGCAGTTAGGGGGATAGGCTTCACGAAGAGAATTGTGAAGCAAAAACATTTGACGAACCAGTGGATTATTAAAGCTTAGATTGAGATTAGGACTGATAGGGCAAATAGCAAGCGACTCAGGAACAAAGTACATAATAAGACCATTTGGGCATTTGATCTTGCGCCCTACAAGATGTGTAAGGTCCCCAGCAATAGTGTCAGACGATTTTGGTTTTCGTCTGGAGACGTTTCCTTGCAAAAGAGAGTTAAGCTTTCTTAGCCACCCACATCTTCAAGGGTGGCTTCGAAGTAATGAGTCTAAGTGCAGCATCTGAGAACTTTGGCTTTGGAGCCCTAGCAAAAAGTCTTGCAGGTGGACAATAGTACTCATAAGAATAAGCAGAATAGTTCTTGGTCTTATGAACATGGCGGTTTGATGAACCGCGCTCATATTCATAGGCCTGAGTATGGCTTCCCTGCAAAACATTTGCATTAGTGCGACTCAGGTGAGTCCTCTGTCTATATGAAGCCTTTGGGCCGTATGAAGCCTGTGGTCTGGGATTTGTCTTCTTCACTTGTGGTGTCATGACGACATTCACAGGAAGATTCTCCAAACACCTTTTTGGCACCCAGACCTTCTTCATAGGCGGCCCATTCCTGCAGTTAGTACCGATATACCTGGCAAACACTTCACCATTCTAATTCTTAAACAGTTTATAGTTTGCATCAAAGGATTCATCAATAACAATGGGATTAGCACAAGTGAATCCAGATAGGGTGGATGGATCCGCTGAAGGTTCCTTTGCAGCAACCCATGTGGCTTTGGGGTACTGCTCAGGTTTCCAGTAAGAGCCATCAGCATTCATTTTCCTTTCGAACCCAACACCCTCTTTCCTAGGGTTTTGGTTCAGGATCTGCCTTTTGAGGACATCACATAGTGTCTGATGCCCTTTGAGACTTTTGTACATCCCTGTTTCAAGCAGTGTCTTCAACCTAGCATTCTCATCAGCAATAGCAGTGGTATCCTCAGCAGAAGGGTTAGTTACCACATCAACAGTTGAAGATATTGCAATAGTAGCAGAAGTAGAACATTCAACAACAGAAGTAGCGTTATCACTCTCAATGCATTTAAGACATGGTGGTTCAAATCCTTCCTAAGCTGAACTAATCTGTTCGGCGTGAAGTGACTCGTTTTCCTTTTGAAGATCTTCATGAGCCGCTCTCAATTTCTCAAGATCTTGCTTCCTTTGAAGATAATCATAGGAAAGCCTTTCATGAGTTGTTGAGAGCGTTTCATGACGACTTCCAAGTTCCTCATACTTAACATGAAGATTTTTTATGTCTTCAATTAAGGACTGAGATCGAGTCATTTCAGTGTCTAACAGATCATCGCTTTTGTCTAACAGTTTTTGAATGTGTTCCATAGCTTTCTGTTGTTCAGTTGCAATTTTAGCAAGTGTTTTGTAGCTTGGAACCACAATCAGAGTCATCGTCACTAGATGTTTGATAGTGAGTAGTGTGTGTCTTTACCTTGGCACCGCGTGCCATGAAGCAGTAGGAAGGAGCGGAGTAGTCCTTGTCATATCCATCAGTGTCGGTGATGAAGTCATTGTCTTCAGTGTTGAAGATGGACTTGGCAACATATGTTGTAGCCAGACTCACAACGCCAGAATCGGACTCCTCCTCAGACTCCACCTCCGCCTCCTCAGAAGCGGACTCCTCCTCAGAATCCATTTCCTTGCCAACAAACACACATGCCTTGCCAGGATGAGCTCTTCTTGTGTGATGAAGACTTTGAGGAAGACTTGGAAGAAGACTTTGAGTATTTCTTCTTCTTCTTGTCATCAGAGTCATACTCCTTGCTCTTCTTCTTCTTGTTGTTCTCATTGTCCCACTATGGACACTCAGAGATGTAGTGGCCAGGTTTCTTGCACTTGTGACATGTTCTCTTCTTGTAGTCATGAGCAGAAGCTTCATCATTCCTTGAGCTTGATCGTGAAGACTTTCTGAAGCCTTTCTTCTTGGTGAATTTTTGGAACTTCTTCACAAGCATAACAAGCTCCTTTCCAATGTCTTCAAGATCATCAGAACTGCTGTCAGATTCTTCTTCAGATGAGGAGATAGCTTTTGCCTTCAAGGCACGAGTTCGCCCATAGTTGGGACCGTAGATGTCTCTTTTCTCAGAAAGTTGAAACTCGTGTGTGTTGAGCCTCTCAAGTATGTCAGACGGATCGAGTGTCTTGAAATCAGGACGCTCTTGAATCATCAGGGCTAGGGTGTCAAACAAACTGTCAAGTGATCTCAGGAGTGTCTTGATGACTTCATGCTTGGTGATCTCAGTAGCGCCGAGGGCTTGAAGCTCATTTGTGATGTCAGTGAGTCGATCAAACATGAGTTGGACATTCTCATTGTCATTTCTCTTGAAGCGGTTGAAGAGGTTGCGAAGGACACTGGTTCTCTGATCTCTCTGGGTTGAGACGCCTTCGTTGACCTTGGAGAGCCAGTCCCAAACTAGCTTAGATGTTTCCAAAGCACTCACGCGGTCATACTGTCCTTTGGTCAGATGACCACAGATGATATTCTTGGCAGTAGAGTCCAGTTGAACAAACTTCTTGACATCAGCAGCAGTGACACCTTCTCCAGCCTTGGGAACGCCGTTCTTGACGACATACCATAGGTCGACATCAATGGCTTCAAGATGCATGCGCATCTTATTCTTCCAGTAGGGATATTCAGTTCCATCGAAGACGGGGCACGCAGTGGAGACTTTAATTATCCCTACAGTCGACATAGCTAAAACTCCAGGTGGTTAAACCGAATCACACAGAACAAGGGAGTACCTTGCTCTGATACCAATTGAAAGTGCTAGTGATCGACTAGAGGGGGGTGAATAGGCGATTTTTATGAAAGTCTTCAAAACATGTAAGTTTCAAAGACAAACAATAGAAATAAACCTATTACCATGCAACGGAAGGTAGACTACACTAGGCAAACCATAGTCAAGTATTCAATGAAGTGAAAGCACAATGACTAATAGCAGCTAGGCAGTAAGGATCAGGTAGGAAGATATTGTGAAGCCAATCAGAACAAGTAATCACTCAGTGAAGCCAAATGGTGATGCAATCGTACAATGACTTCACAAGGACCAACAGTAAGTAAAGGGAAGGGAAGGATGAAACCAGTGACTCGTTGAAGACAATGATTTGTTGGACCAGTTCCGGTTGCTGTGACAATTGTACGTCTGGTTAGGGAGGCTGAGATTCAACTCAGAAGACCTCGTCTTCACCTTATTCCCCTTGAGCTAAGGACACCCAGTCCTCGCCCAATCACTCTGGTAAGTCTTCAAGGTAGACTTCCAAACCTTCACAGACTTCGTTCACCGGCGATCCACAATGACTCTTGGATGCTCAGAACGCGGCGCCTAACCGGCTGGAGGATGCACAGTCCTCAAGTGTAATAAGTCTTCAGATCACACAGACAAGAAGACTTAAGTGATGCCCAATTCTCTCTGGCTCTGGTGGTTAGGGCTTTATCCTCGCAAGGAATTCTCTCTCAAAGGCTTCGAGGTGGGTTGCTCTCAAACGACAAAAGCCGTACTCTCAATCTGAGCAGCCAACCGTTTATGGTTGTAGGGGGTGGGCTATTTATAGCCACTTGGCATCCCGACCTGATTTGTCCGAAATGACCCTGGGTCACTAAGGAACTGACACGTGTCTCAACGGTCAGATTTCAAACTCTCATTGCAACTTTACTTGGGCTACAAGCAAAGCTGACTTGTCCAACTCTGGACAAAATTCGCTCTCATTGTCTTCACTGAAGACATAGGTTTTTGGTTTAGGCATCACTTCAGTCATTCTGACTGGTTCTCCTGGACCCCACTTAACAGTACGGTGGTTCCTATGACTCAACATAAAATAAAAAGAACTACGAAAGATCTAAGTCTTCGAGCTCCATAGGCTTCATATCGTGTCTTCTCTTGTCATAGTCTTCAATGTGAATATCTTCATATACCACCTTTGACTTCAATGTCTTCATACATTTTTAGGGGTCATCTCTGGTAGTAAAACCGAATCAATGAGAGACTTTTACCTGTGTTATCCTGCAATTCTCACAAACACATTAGTCCCTCAACTAGGTTTGTCGTCAATACTCCAAAACCAACTAGGGGTGGCACTAGATGCACTTACAATCTCCCCCTTTTTGGTGATTGATGACAAACTAGTTGAAGTTTTCAACGGGGAATATAATCTGTGAAATTGTAAAGGATAAGGAATTGTCTTCATAAGTTGCAAGGGCTCCCCCTGAAGATGTGCATATAAGTTAATTTGCTTTTGGAATGCAAATGCACATGGAAGGTTGTACTTGTGGAGATCCACTTCAGCTTATGATGACAATCCACTATGCATGTGAAAGTATATGAAGATAATGACATGCATAATGGAAAATGGACGTCTGCAGAATGAGATAAGTGCGGAATTTATCGTCGCACATGCGGAATTTATCTTCGCAAAACAAGGTGGCAAACAAGTAGCAGACGACCATCTGGTTTAAGTGTTACAACTCACAAGAACCAAATGTAGCAAAAAACGAGAGTTGTAAGCACGAAGCAAAATATAAGGCACCCGCCCATATGAACCCGCTTGAAGACTATCAATCTCATATGCTTCTCCCCCTTTTGTCAGTAATGACCAAAAAGGTTCGAAGACAAGCCTCTACTCGTTCCCATGAGGAGTAGGTGAAGTAGCATGGTTGTTGATGTTGTTTGGCGGTGCAGAAGAGCTTGGAGGTGCTGAAGCAGATGGTGGTGAAGTAGCATCGTCTTCTTCCTCAATGATTCTGGCAGTGACTGTGGCAGCAGAGGAAGAGAACTCAGAGTCTTCAAGTGATGGAGTTCCCAGTAGCACAGCTCTTCGAGGAGGTGTTTGAATCTCTCAGTGAAGCCATCCTCTTGAAGACCAGCTTCAGAAAGCATCATCGTTAGCCCTTTCCATGTGCGGCGACAGGTTTCATGGGCAACGAAAGCGTTCTTGGTGGCAAGATTTCGAGTGCGATTAACATCCACCAAGAGGCTTTTCATCTGACGCTTCAGCCAGTCATGATGCCTATCTTATTTCTGATGGAGGGCCACAAGAAGCTCTCGGTCGTTGAGAACACGAGTGTGCTTCTTGGGTCTTGAAGCAGTGGCACTGTCAGTGGCTTCAGTTGAAGCAGGGTGTGGTGCACGTGTAGTGCCAGCCAAAGGATACACCCGAGAAACTGCTTCAACGCCTTCAACATTCTGAGTGAAACTCTGATGTTCTGCATTCTGAAGACTTAGAGGTTGCTTGCCAGGCTCAGAATATATGGCTTCAGTTGACATGTCCACGTCAGGCAGGAAGATCCGATGGTTGCGGGCTGAGGGCTGATACTTGATGGCGGAGTGTAGCTTGATCAGCCGCATGACCCAAGGGGCATAGAATTTCAAACCAAACAGATCCATGCCTGATGCAGCAAGTTGGCGTATGAAGAAGTCCTGTGCATTGAAGCATTTTCCATGAAGTATATTGAAGACCAAAGTCTTCATTGCACCCTGAAGCTTGGCATTTGGAGAGTGCCCATTGATAGGCCAGAGAGTCCGCCTGAGGATGTGATAGATGGTTCTGTGCAGGTACTCAAGGTCTTCAACGAAGAACTCTATGGGATACGCAGCATCTTGAGGCAATGGCTTCATCATGCTGAGCATTTGGCTCATATTAGGTTCTGGCCGCTGAAAGATGCTCTCAATAGCTTCAGCATGCAGTTGACAGCCTTGCTCAAAAAGATCGCCTGGAGTAGGCAAGCCAGTGAGCTCAATGATGTCAAATGCATTGGCTTCATGATGGACGTTGCCAGTCATCCACTCCAGGATCCAAGTCTTCGGATCTCTGCTGTATCCTTTGATGTGAAGGGTGGCATAGAATTGTAGCAGCAACTCTTCATTCCAATGCTCTTCATCAGTGACAAACTGCAGCAGACCCACTTGCTTGAAGCAATCCAATGCTTCTTCTAGACAGGGCAGACCAGCTATAGCTTCAACATCAAGGCGCTTGTGTGGGAAGATGCGACCTTGGTTGTAAAGAATGCACGAGTAGTAGCTTCGCTGAGGATAGCTCCAGAACCGATCAGATAATATCCTTTCCCTTGAGTAGGGGTTCTTGGAGCTATCAAAGAACGTGTTGTCTGCCCTGAAGCCATTGATGTTGAAGGAGCCAGGTGCTGATGCAGGACCTGGAAACCTTGGCAGTCTGGGGATTGGCTTCTGGACCTGAGGCCTGTGCTCAACATGATAGTTGAATTGGGGACTGGCAGCAGACTCAGGAACAGAAGTGGTGGGTTCAGTGGCTTCGCTGTCATCTGAAGCTTTTGCTGGGGAGGGCTCCACATTAGCTTCATTGTTGGTTGTGGCAGCCTCAAGATTTTCATCCCCCACTTGACTAGTTGGAGGGTCGGTCACAAGCATGTTCTCGTGGAGAACTGCTTCTTGGTGGAGCAGAGGAGTGGGCTCTTGTGGTGCTTCTTCTGCGGCTGATGCAGCCGGAATGTCTTCAGCATAGACTTGAGGCCTTGGACCTTTGTGAAGCCTGCGGAACGCAGACGACGCCTGTGGGGTTGGAGTGGGCTGGGCCTCATAGTCTTCTTCCTCTTGAGGGCGATCCACCCATGAAGCATCCTATGCAATTGGCGTCAGTGGACGACCAATGCTGATGAGTTCGCTGTGGTCTAACTGAGGAAGGGCTGCATCATCTTCTACATTGTCACGATGACCAATGTCTTCAGCAGCGATGGGGTCAGCTGCTGGAATGTCTTCAGCTTCAGGAGCCTCTGTGGAAGCAGTCTCATGAACTGTCAGTTGACATTCCGCGTCAGGGTGAACCATAGAAATGGGTTCAACTATCAAGGGCTTTGTGGGAGCAGCCCGAGATTTCTTGGTCTTTCTCTTTTTCTTGCTAGGGGAGATAGGAGAGGCTTCAGAGCTTTTCCTCTTCCTGGCTTCAGCCTCAGCAGTTCTTGTCTTCTTGAGCTCTGAAGCTGTTGACCGGCTCTTTGGCTTCGAGCCAGTCATTCTTGTTGGGAAGACAATCGGAACTGCCTCTTGCCTTGGTGCATCAGATTCAGCCGTAGCAGGCTTCTTCTTCTTCTTTGCAGCCATCCTGGGGTCGATGCCAGGACGCCCAAGTGCCATGCGCTTCTCAGCCTCATTATAGGCTTGCACACATCTGTCAGCCAGAGCCTTCATGCGCTCACGCGAGCCCTGAGCTTCTGCACGCTTCTTCACAAAGGCTTCCTTGAGCTCGTGCATCATTGTCTTGAAGTTCTTCACTTCTTGCACGCTAAGATTGGCCATATGCTTCTTGAACTGAGCCTTTTCATAGTCAATTTTCTGCTTCAGTTCAACTATGCGCTGGGCAATAGCAAGTTTTGAAGTAATGGCGCCTTGGAAGGCGACACTGATGCCAATAGGTAGCTGCAGATCTTCAAAGCTGATGTTTGGCGTGTCAAACCACTCGTCAATGAAGCTGTGGATGATGGCGACATCAAAGAGAGGCAGATTATTGAAGATTTCTGCTTCTTCTTTGCTTTTGATGAGCTGCTCAAGAGCGTCATCTGCCAGATCTTCATCACTTGACAGATCAATGGCTTCACTGCGCAGGATGGCAGCAGCTGTGAGCTCTTTGCCAGTGTGAGACAGAGGCATCTTGGCCTTCTAGTGCCTTGAGACGCGTGATAAGTCTTCAGACTGCACACTATCTTCAGGAGGTGCAGTCGCCAATGGCTTCGCCTTTGAGATTTTTGGTGAAGGGGCTGGCTTTGAAGCTTTTGGCTTCTTCAACTGCTTTGGCTTCGGCACTGCAGGCACTGCAGGCGCTTCATCAGACTCAGTGTCAGCTGTAGGCTCATTTACTGCAGTCCCTTGAACCAAGATGTAGGTGATGAGGCCTTCAAGGTTGGCATACGGACCGATGACATTGGGTTCTGCTTCTCGTGTGCCATCTGCCCTTGGTGCTGAGGGACCAGGGTTGAAGTCTAACCCAAATTTCTTCTTGTTCTGCTTCGCTGAGTTTTGGGCAAACTGGAAGTTGCGCTTGAACAGATTGTCATCACGACACCAAAGTAGTGACGACGGATGTGCATCATCAGGCTATGGCCCACGAACCATGCATGGATAGAAGCTTTGGGCAATAGCTTCATCTCTGGACTTGGGTTGGAGATTCTTGTATAAGATGTCTCCCCACGGTCTTTTGATGGCGCTTTTCTCAGCATACTCTTGGGTTGTGAAGCGGTACTTGAACCATTGTTCTGCCCAATAGCGTCGAATCCATTGGATTCGGGTCTTGCCCTGACCATAATCCTCTTCAGGATCTGTCTTATACATTTCTGTGAGTTCATCAGGCAGATCTTTGGATGTTCCGCCACGATGTTGTCTGCCCCCCTTCCTTGTTGCTTTCTCTGAAGCCATAAGCTTTAACTTGAAAGGCTTCAAGACGTTCAAAGGCTTCAAAGGCTTTCTCTTGTTGGACCAACAGGAGCTGGCTTCAGGAGAATTGATGTGATGCTGTAAGAATTCTGCAAATGAATGCAGACTATGAGAACCAAAGGATTCTCCCACGGACATGTACCTGTGACAGCATTAAGGTGCGAGGGAAGGGGAAGAGGTCATATGCATTCTTAGAAGATTTTGAAGATAAATCAGTTTAGAAGACATTGACCTCATCGTGCGAAGACATTCACTCATAGATAAGAAGTTGGTTCCAGATTTGTACAAATCCACAGATCAGTACAAGTGAGGAATCTAACTACTTTGTGAAGCACAAGTGAATATACTAGGCATGTTATGAGATGCAGTTTGAGAGAGATCTAGCTTGTGTGAACAGAAACTACTTGTGGTAGAAAGTGACAGATCAATAGGATCAACGGTGCTGTAAAAAGGGAGTTCTATTTACCACACTGAGAACTGCTAGACGGAGCGAGAGATGAGGCCGAGCAGTTCACTCGTCCGTGCCCTAACTTGGCGACGGAGGAGACCTACGGCGACGGCGGAGAGGACGATGTCCGCGGTCGGCGTGAAGACGGCGTCGGAGAGGTTGCGGCAGCGAAGCGCTTCGTCGCCGGCATCGTCGAGAGCTAGCGATGGCGCTAGGGTTCATGCGAGGGTGGAAGAAGAGATAGTTACCGCTGTGAGTGTGTATTTATAGGCACAAGGGCGGCACTGTGCTATTACACAGGTGCCCCTGGCGATTCGCATCTGAGGAACGCGTGGCCAGTTTGCGGAAGTTTGGGGTTTGTTCCACGTCCCACGCACGCCTGGATTGTCGGGTGGTCGTTCCTACTTCTCCGGATTTTATGTGGAGGAATGAGCATTGAAAACGGACTTAATGGTTGTCTCTATATCTTCTGCTGACAAGGACGCAGTGAAGACATTTGACAGTTTCAATAGAATGCATATGACTTAGAGAGATAGAGTTTGAGATAGAAAGCATAGAGAAGTTGGGGTCTGATCACATTCACTTAGTTCAAAAGATTCGACACGAAGACATAGCTATAAGTGAATGCTGTAGAAGACAGAACACTAGTATATATATATATATATATATATATATATATATATATATATATATATATATATATATATATATATATATATATATATATAATCAACATAGTGAAGATAATCATGAAAATATGTTGAGTTCGAAGCCAAACCAAATGTGAAGACATTGCAAGGTAACGCCATGAGAGAAACACTTCAAAATAGAACGTTTGGTGGTGGCGTTACCCACCGTATAGGAAGTATTAGACCCAGACACGGCGCACAATTATCGTGGCGCTTCGAAGTCAAATTCCACATTAATGTATTCACACTTAGAATGTATGTCTTCATTGATTGAAGATATACTTCACTTCGTATGTTGCACATCTAAGTCATCATTATGCATAAGGGTTAGGATGTGTGCCTGATCACAGGACAATTGAGGATTCTAGGATATTTAGCTCACACCGTAACTTGCAAAACCTCTTCTCATCCAAGGGCTTGGTGAAGATATCTGTCAATTGCTCTTCAGTGTTAACGTGTATGATATCAATGTCTTCCTTCACAACATGATCTCTGAGAAAGTGATGACGAATTTCAATGTGCTTTGTCTTCGAGTGCTGAACTGGGTTGTTGGCAATCTTGATGGCGCTTTCGTTGTCGCAGTAAAGTGGCACTTGCTTCAGATGAATGCCATAGTCCTTGAGTGTTTGCTTCATCCACAGAAGCTGAGCGCAGCAAGATCCAGCAGCAATGTATTCAGATTCAGCAGTGGAGAGAGATACACAGTTCTGCTTCTTTGAAGACCAACATACAAGTGATCGTCCCAGAAAGTGACATGTGCCTGATGTAGACTTGCGATCAACTTTGTCACCAGCATAATCAGCATCCGAGAATCCAACCAAATCAAACTTTGTGCCCTTTGGATACCATAATCCTAGAGTTGGGGTGTGAGCCAGATATCGAAGAATTCGCTTCACAGCTAAGTGATGCGACTCCTTTGGTGCCGCTTGAAATCGAGCACACATGCAAACACTAAGCATAATATCTGGCTTAGATGCACATAGATAAAGTAAAGAACCAATCATGGAGCGGTATACCTTTTGATCGAACTCTTTACCATTGTCGTCAGGACCCAGATGATGTTTGGCTGGCATTGGTGTTGTGAAGCCTTTGCAGTCTTGCATACCAAACTTCTTCAGGCAATCTTTGAGATACTTCTCTTGAGATATGAAGATGCCATTGCGTTGTTGTCGTATTTGAAGACCAAGGAAGAACTTCAGCTCCCCCATCATGGACATCTGATATTGCTCTTGCATCATATATCCAAACTCTTCATTGTACTTCTGATTGGTGCAGCCGAAGATAATGTCATCCACATATATTTGGCACACAAACAGTTCACCATCATATGTCTTCGTGAAAAGAGTGGGATCTAGGGAACCACGTATGAAGCCTTTGCTCTTCAGGAAGTATTTGAGTGTGTCATACCAGGCTCTAGGGGCTTGTTTGAGGCCATACAGTGCCTTGTTGAGCTTGTATACCATGTCAGGATGTTTTGGATTTTCAAAGCCAGGCGGTTGTGCAACATACACTTCTTCTTCAATCTTGCCATTGAGAAAGGCACTCTTCACATCCATTTGATATAGAAGTATGTTATGATGATTTGCATAGGCCAGTAGTATGCGTATGGCTTCAAGCCTAGCCACAGGAGCAAATGTTTCATCGAAGTCAATGCCTTCCACTTGTGTATATCCTTGAGCAACGAGACGAGCTTTGTTTCTGACAACTTGACCATGCTCATCTTGCTTGTTGCGATATATCCATTTGGTGCCAATTATGTTGTGCTTCCGTGGATCAGGACGCTTAACTAGTTCCCATACATTATTCAGCTCAAACTGTTGAAGCTCTTCTTGCATAGCTTGAATCCATTCAGGTTCCATGAAGGCTTCTTCAACTTTCTTGGGTTCTGATATTGAGACGAATGCGAAGTGCCCGCAGAAATTTGCTAGCTGAGTTGCCCTTGAAAGAGTGAGTGGACCAGGTGCATTGATGCTATCAATTATTCTTTCAATCTGCACTTCATTGGCAATGCGAGGATGTACAGGGCGAAGACTTTGCTCTTGCTGTTCATTGTCGTTGTTGGAAGGAATGTCTTCAGGCTGAGCATTGTCTTCATGTTGATCAGGTGCTGAAATGATAAGTTCTTCTTCAGGATGAGCTTCAGAAGGTATAATCTCTCCAGTTCCCATTAGCTTGATTGATTCACTGGATGGAACTTCATCTAGCACACTTGGCAGCTGCTCTCTTTGTGAGCCGTTGGTCTCATCGAACCGCACATCCACTGTTTCAACCACTTTGTAATGAAAGAGATTGAAGACTCTGTAGGAGTGCGAATCCTTTCCATATCCAAGCATAAAACCCTCATGTGCTTTTGGTGCAAATTTTGAGGTGTGATGTGGGTCCTTGATCCGGCACCTTGCGCCAAATACTCTGAAGTAACTGACATTTGGCTTTTTGCCAGTAAGGAGCTCATAAGATGTCTTGTTCAGTAGCTTGTGAAGATAAACACGATTGATTGTATGGCATGCAGTATTAATGGTTTCGGGCCAAAATTTTCTTGGGGTCTTGTATTCATCTAGCATCGTTCTGGCCATCTCAATTAGTGTTCTGTTCTTGCGTTCGACGACGCCATTCTGCTGTGGCGTGTACGGGGCTGAGAATTCATGTGTGATGCCCAGGGTATCAAGATATGTATCAAGGCCAGTGTTCTTGAATTCAGTGCCATTGTCACTTCTGATGTGCTTTATCTTGGCGCCAAAATTGTTCATAGCTCGATTGGCGAAGCGTCTGAAGACATCCTGCACTTCAGTCTTGTAAAGGATTATGTGCACCCAAGTATATCTAGAATAATCATCAACAATAACGAAGCCATAGAGGCAAGCAGTAGTAGTTAGAGTTGAGTAATGAGTGGGACCGAAAAGATCCATGTGAAGCAGTTCGAAGGGTTGAGTAGTAGTCATGATTGTCTTCGAGGGATGTTTGGCCCTCGTTATTTTCCCTGCTTCACAGGCACCGCATAAGTGGTCTTTCTTGAACTTGACGCCCTCGATGCCTATTACATGCTTCTTCTTCGCAAGGGTGTGGAGGTTCCTCATGCCAGCATGTCCAAGCCTCCGATGCCATAGCCAGCATTCTGAAGCCTTTGCTATAAGACATACTGCAAGTTGTGGCCCTGCTGAGAAATCTACCACGTACAAATCATCTTTTTGATACCCTTCAAACACTAGAGACTTGTCAGATTCCATTAGTACAAGGCAACGATATTTTCCAAACATTACGATCATGTTCAAATCGCAAAGCATTGAGACAGACATTAAGTTGAAGCCAAGGGGTTCAACAAGCATGACTTTATCCATGTGTTGATCCCTTGAGATTGCAACTCTACCTAGACCCAATACCTTACTTTTACCAGTGTCAGCAAATGTGATGTGGCTCTTGTCGGATGGACGTAAAGTTGAGTCCATAAGAAGACTTCTTTTGCCAGTCATGTGATTCGTACACCCACTGTCAATAATCTATTCTGAAGACGCTGGTGTAGTACCCTACAGTGCAGTTAGGGGGATAGGCTTCACCAAGAGCATTGTGAAGCAAAAACATTTGACGAACCAGTGGGTTATGAAAGCTTAGATCCAGGTTAGGACTAATAGGAAGAGTAGCAAGCGATTCAGGTACGAAGTACATAGTAAGACCATTTGGGCATTTGATCTTGCGCCCTACAAGATGTTTAAGGTCCCCAGCAATAGCGTCAGACGATTTTGGTTTTCTGCTGGAGACCTTTCCCTACAAAAGAGAGTTAAGCCTTCTTAACCACCCACATCTTCAAGGGTGGCTTAGAAGCAATAAGTCTAAGTGCAGCATCTGAGAATTTTGGCTTTGAAGCCTTAGCAAACAGTCTTGCAGGTGGACAATAGTACTCATAAGAATAAGCAGAATAGTTTTTGGTCTTATGAACATGGCGGTTTGATGAACCGCTCTCATATTCATATGCCTGAGTATGGTTTCCCTGCAAAACATTTGCGTTAGTGCGACACAGGTGAGTCCTCTGTTTGTATGATGCCTTTGGACTGTATGAAGCCTTTGGTCTGAGGTTTGTCTTCTTCAAGTGAGGTGTCATGAAGACATTCACAGGAAGATTTTCCAGACACCTTTTCGGAACCCAGATCTTCTTCATAGGTGGTCCATTCCTGCAGTTAGTACCAATGTACCTGGCAAACACTTCACCATTCTGATTCTTAAACAATATATAGTTTGCATCAAAGGATTCATCAATGATAATGGGGTTAGCACAAGTGAAGCCAGTTAGATTGGATGGATCTGCTGAAGGTTCCTTTGCAGCAACCCACATGGTTTTGGGGTACTGCTCAGGTTTCCAGTAAGAGCCATCTGCATTCATTTTCCTTACGAACCCTACACCCTCTTTCCTAGGGTTTCGGTTCAGAATCTGCTTTTTCAGGACATCACATAGCATCTGATGCCCTTTAAGGCTTTTGTACATCCCTGTTTCAAGCAATGTCTTCAACCTAGCATTCTCTTCAGCAATAGCGGTGGTATCCTCAATAGAGGGGTTAGTTACCGCGTCAATAGTTGAAGATATTGCAACAACAGTAGCAGTAGAACATTCAGCAACAGAAGTAGCATTATCACGCTCAATGCATTTAAGACATGGTGGTTCAAATCCTTCCTGAGCGGGACTGATCTGTTTGGCACGAAGTGACTCGTTTTCCGTTTGAAGATCTTCATGAACCGCTCTCAATTTCTCAAGATCTTGCTTCCTTTGAAGATAATCATAGAAAGCTTTTCATGAGTTGTTGAGAGAGTTTCATGATGATTTTCAAGTTCCTGATACTTAACGTGAAGATTTTTTTTGCATCCCACTCTTTCGCCGCCCACTTACAAAACAAATGTCCTCTGCCACCTCCGCCCCCCTAGCACCCACCGTTCTCCATGGCGAGCTCTAACGTAATCCTCCATGGAAGGCCTCTTGCATTGGGACTTTGCACCTGGCCTTGCATTGGCCGATCAGGTGAGACGCAGGTTTGGCTCCATGGTCCATTTCTCTCCTTCTCGGGACTCCAAGGAATTTTTTTGGTGGTCTCTTTCTCCTCGGCTTCCTTCCCCCTCACTGTGGATTCGGTTGGCATTGCACTACAATGCTGTATTGGGGGCCTTAGCAATGGATTCAAAGTGCTTCAACTCAATTCTCGATCCTTCCGGTTTTCGGTGGCTAATAATAAAGTGGGACATTTCATCCACCATTTGAGGGATCGTGTTTGGCCGGATTTTGTCTGTCATTTCCACCTTTTCAATGGCCGTTTTGCAAGTGCTCCAATTGATGATTCATGTTGGCACGCTGACACTGAGCTCACGGATTTATCTTCTCGTCGTTCATTGGCTGTTAAATCATCTTTACAATTCCTGCATTCGGGAGCTAACTTGAATTCTAACTCTGAGGAGGTGTTGTGTAAGTTTGGTCTGATTCCGCTTTCTTCGATGCGGTTCTCCAACAATGCTCATGAAGCGTCCTCATCACGCTTGAATCAAAATTCACAGGATCTTACGACATCAGTTCTTACTACGGGGGATCCTGCTGATCCTTCCTCACGAGCTGCTTGCATGGTTCCATCGCCCAACGATCGCGCCGCATTAATGGCTCATTTTTTGAACCAGGCCCATTTGGAGGAATCATTGCCGGGGAATTACATAAAATTAGGAGCCTTTAAGTGCCCATTGTCTGTCCCGTATCCTACGCTGCCCCAATGTTTTTTCAAGCCAGCATTCAAATATGCGCCCAAACATGTGACCTGGCCCGCTACTCTCTTGGCCCGTCATAAAGCTGATTTGGCCCAGGCCCATTATTCAGAATCTGATATTTTGGATTTATCCTCTAATTGGGCGGTTATGTGCTCGCGTTGTCTTCAATGGGGACACCATAAGATTTCTTGCCAGGCTAGATTGATTTGTATTAACTGCTCCTCGCCTGGACATAAGGCCAGTGATTGCCTCAATTTTGTTAGGCCCCAAACGATCCAAACTTTGCAACCCACAATTGGTAACACGCATCCGCTGCCTGAGCAAATTGCTCCTTGCCTTACCATGTGTGATAAGCCCAAACGCAAATCAACCGTCCGATGCACGGTGTGTGGCTTCTACGGCCACGTGGAAAGATCTTGTCATAAACGGCTTTTCAACGAGAAATGGCAGTGGCGAGAAAAATCCTCTCCCTCTACCCATTCTACCCCTCACGGTCCGGCTTCCACCTCGGTTTCCTCAACACGGCAGCTCTGCCCTCTCGTATCACTTCACCAGCTACCACCAGCGTTGTCCTCCGCCGCTCCACAGTCCATGGCGAACTACCCTCTCAATCCGGTGCCCTTCCTACCGCCGGGCTTCGCCGTCGAACCCGGTCCGGCGGACCGTGTCGTCCGCAGCGGCATGATTGTTGGCCCCATCTCGCCGCTCAACCACGATTTCCTCGCCATCGCCGAGGCCAGTGTGTATGTCCCGCTGCACCGCCGCACGGCCATCCGCAACATGATCCAAGGTCTGCTCCACGAATCACAGCTTTTTACCACTGAAGTAAGCGATCACCCTCTTGGCATTGGTATTTTTGGTTTTGCGGACTCTTTCCTGCGTGATTCTGCGGTCAATACTCCCCTGGAACTTGAAGAAGAGGATCTCCTGATAACCTTTGTGCCGCACAATGAAGCTTTGAACCGTCGTACCACCTCCTTTGGGCCTGAAGTTTGGCTCATGTTTTTCGGTTTTCCATATGACTATCAGACGGATTACTATATCACCAAGGCTCTGGGTGGTTTTGGATCTCTTGTCAGTTGGTACAATCCGCGGCAGGATAGGAGGTTTATGCTCATTAAGGCACGCGTTCTTCGTCTTCGTTTGATCCCCAAAAGCTTTGTGGTCTGGCAGCTGGGTGGTGCACGGGATTGTTGGACTGTTCAAATCACCATCCTTAGAAGCAATGATTGGAATGGCCTTTTACCTGAAGTACTCCCCCCTGGTGAGGAAGACCCTCCTGCAGATGGAAATCCTCATCCATTTTTTGGTCCTGATATGACTGCTGAGCAGCTCTACCAACAGCAGGTGCATAACTGGCTTGTGCAAAATGGAGCTCCCAATGCTGGCAATGACAACCAGGGCAATGCACCTCCTCAAGAGAATGCGGGTTGGGGCCAGTGGGCAGCTCCTCCGGCTCATCCTCTGCCCACCCTCCCTGAGCACCTTGTCAATTACCACGCATGGCTAGCAGCTCAAGGCCTTACCTTCCAGCATGGTGTTGTGCCAGAGGATAATATTTCCGACAATCCCATGGAGGCATGGAATGATACCTTCTCCTCCTCTAATGACAGCTCTGCTCCTTCTGATCATGCTCTGTTGGTGTTTCCTAACACTGAACCTGCCCCGCTTGCAACTCAAGATACCCTGAATATTACTGTCAACATGCACAACAATGGCATTCAGTTTGGCCTTTCGACTAATGGATCAGAGCTGTTGAACCTTCTGCTTTCGGACCCTATTCCCAGGCAGCGGTTGAATAACTTCATTTTTCACGCTCTACGCCCTGCTTTAGCCACTATTGGCCCTTGGAGTCCAGGTTATGGTATGCAGTCTGCAAATGTGCAAGTCACTGTGCTAGTTTCTTCTGATGTCAATGGCATTGCTCTGTCTCAGCTGCTAGATCCTCCAAGGTCTTCTGTGGTACTGGAAGATATATCTGAAGATCCTACACAGAACAATCAGCTTCTTTTGCCTGCTCTGGATGCCCCTTTGCACTCTGAACCTACCCCGCTGGCTGCTTTTCACAATGTGCCCCTGAACTCCGAACTTGACAGTTCCAATGAGCGGGCTCTGCAGGGCTTACCTACGCCTGTGATCAACTCCCCTGCCGAGCCCGCTGGCCTTGCTGCTGTCAACTCCATCATGGCACCAGCAAGTCCCTCTGTTGTGACTCGTGGTCGTCGGGCTCGGGCACCTGCTCCCATCTCCACTGTGGAAGTACGCCGAAGCAATCGTTCAAATAAATATAATGGCTTCAAGGTCAACCAGGTGATTGAAACCCGCACCGCCACCTCCAAGGTTAAGCCCAGGCTGGTTCCCTCGATTGGCTCCTCCTCTTCGGCCATGGAACCAAACTCTGAAGTTGTTCCTCACACTCCTGTCCATGTCCTGCAGTCTATTGGTATTAACAGATGTGCTGTTCCGGCGGCTGAACTGACTGAAGATATCCTCACGGCTGCACCTACCCCATCTTCTGCTGCATCCACTCCCCCAGGTTCTACTGCCAATGTTGACCTACCTGATGAGGCGGGGCCATCTAGGGCCTAGTTCGTTTCCTCCTCATGCCACTTTTGCATAGTTGGGAAGTGCTCTGTTGGAACATACGCGGCATCAACTCTGACGATAAACAGCTTGCACTGAATAACGCCATTAGAACCAGTGGCTGCTCGGTTGTTTGCATCCAAGAGACAAAGAAAACCACTTTTGATTTATCGTTTATTAAGTCATGTTGCCCTAGACAATTTGATCAATTTGCCTATGTCCCCTCTCAAGGAGCCTCGGGTGGCTTGCTTACCATTTGGAAAAGCTCTCTGTTTACTGGCGCTGTGGCTTTCTCATCTCATTTTGCCTTGGTCATTAATTTTACTAGCACGTTATCGTCCCACTCATGGACGCTCGCTAATATATATGGCCCTTGTTCGGGTGACGCGCGTATTACGTTTACCAATTGGCTTTATAATCTGGATATACCCAGCTCACAGGACTGGCTCCTAGTTGGCGATTTTAATTACATTCGTGCGCCTGATAATAGAAATAAGCCAGGGGGTGCCCATCAGACATGTGCACATTCAATGATATTATCCGCAAGCAAAGCCTTATTGAACTTCCTATCAAGGGTAGATTGTACACTTGGAGCAATATGCAACAAGACCCACTGCTTGAACAACTTGATTGGTTCTTCACTTCGTTGCACTGGACCAACGTATACCCCAACACCATGGTCAAGCCTCTTGGTAAGCCTGTCTCCGACCACGTTCCTTGCATTATCTCCATCCAAACTTGCATCCCTCGCAGCAAGGTCTTTAGATTTGAACCTTTCTGGATCCTGCATCCTGGCTTCATGGATCTTGTTCAAGATGTATGGAATAGACCGGTGAGAGCGCAAAACGCTGCGACCCTTCTCTGTCGCAAATTCAAAGCTTTACGCCATGCCCTAAAAATCTGGAGCAAAAATCTATCCCGATTGTCTGTAGCCATTGCTAATTGCAACGAGTCCTTGGCGCACCTAGATGATCTTGAGAACAAAAGAGCCCTTTCTATTCCTGAAGCAAACTTTCGGAATATCATCAAGAAACATCTCTTGCGCCTCCTTAAATACCAAAACCAATACTGGAAAAAACGATGCACAATTCGATGGATCAAGTTTGGGGACGAGAATACCAAATTCTTCCAGGCGGTTGCCACATAACGGTATCGGCGCAATAACATTGCAACCTTCAAAATAGAGGATGGTTCAATCATTGACAGTCACGATGGAAAAGAAGCACTCCTGTTTCGTACATACACTGATCGCCTGGGTACTTCGCGGCCTGCACAAATGAAATTTAACTTGCCTAATATTCTGCAGCACCATGATGACCTTGACCAGCTGACTATGCCTTTTACCCATGAGGAGATTGATGTTGTTATCAAAGAAATGCCAGCCGATCGTGCTCCCGGCCCGGATGGATTCAGTGGTGCATTCCTTAAAGCTTGCTGGCCTATTATCAAACACGATTTTTATAACCTCTGTGAAACATTCCACCAAGGAGACTTGGACCTCTCCAGTATAAATGATGGCCTCATCACACTGATTCCTAAGATCACCTCACCAGAGACTGTTAATGATTACCGCCCGATCACCCTTCTCAATTGCTGTCTTAAGCTAATTACAAAGCTGCTAGCTAATCGCCTGCAACGAGTGATCTTAAAGGTTATCCACAAGAACCAATATGGTTTCATAAAAGGGAGGACGATACATGATTGCCTGGCCTGGGCATTTCAATATATACATCAATGCCATGCATCGAAGAAGCAGATTATCTTGTTGAAACTGGATTTCGCTAAAGCCTTTGATACAATCGAACACGCTCCCATGATCACCATCATGAAACACCTGGGATTTAACGACAAGTGGCTGTCTTGGATTAATTGCATCTTCTCGACAGGGCGATCATCAGTTCTACTGAATGGTGTCCCCGGCCGACAATTCCACTGCCGCACAGGTGTACGCCGGGGGGACCCTCTCTCCCCATTGATCTTCGTCATTGCGGCTGATCTCCTACAAGCTGCTATTAATGACGCCTTTAGAGAAGGGAAAGTCCAACTGCCCTTTCCCTGCATCGGCCAAACGGACTACCCAGTAATCCAATACGCCGACGACACCATCTTGGCCATGCCTGCATGCCCTCAGCAAGCTGCAGTCATCAAACAAATCCTTGTGGACTATGCTTCTTCCATCGGCCTCCGAATTAATTTCCACAAGTCAACACTAATCCCAATCAACATGACTCAAGAGGCTGCCTTGGCGCTTGCGACCTTCTTTGGATGCTCAGTCGGATCCATGCCCTTTACCTATCTTGGATTGCCTCTCGGCACGTCTAAACCGACCATCCTTGATCTGATGCCCCTAGTCTGCAGTGCTGAACGACGACTCACCTCCACGATCTCAATGATGTCCTACGGGGGCAAACTCTCGTGGCTAAACGCTACCGTCACATCTCTACTCATCTACGCCATGTGCACTCTCAAATTTCCGCCCCAGTTAATTGAGATGCTCGACAAAATCAGAAGGAGATGTCTCTGGACCAAAAAGACGGAACATGGGGACAAGTGCAACTCCCTTGCCGCGTGGGAGATGGTGTGCAAACCCAAAAAACATGGCGGCCTTGGGGTTATCAACATTAAGGTGCAGAATGATGCCCTACTCATGAAATTTTTACACAAGTTTTACAACAAGCTTGATGTCCCCTGGGTACAGCTCATTTGGAACACATACTATACCGATAAGGTTCCTCACACCACTGACCCTGTGGGCTCTTTCTGGTGGCGCCAAATCCTCAAACTTACGCCTGTATTTCGAGGGATTTCACAGGTCCGAATCGTATCGGGTGACATTGTTCTGGTTTGGAAAGATCTCTGGGCGCCAGATATTTTGCAGGCTTCTCACCCCCATGCATTCTCCTTCGCCATGCACGAGGACGAGACTGTCAAGGATTTCTTGGAGAGCACGGCATTGTCGGAAACATTTCACCTACCACTCTCCCCGCAGGCCCTGGACGAAGTTCGAGACATCCAGCAGATCTCAACGCACGCCCATCCGTCCGCGTCTGTTAATGATATTTGGTACTATACCTGGGGGAAATCTATTTACCGGCCGGCTGACTACTACAAATTCTTCTTCCGAGACGCCAACGCCCACCCAGCCTTCTCCTTACTCTGGCGCTCTCGTTGCATCATGCGGATCAAAGTCTTCGGTTGGCTGCTGATGGTCGACCGTCTAAACACACGTGACATGCTCAAGCGTCGACATTTTGACATAGGTGACGACCACAGCTGCCTGCTCTGCGGCAATCATGACGAAGAAACTGTGGATCATATGATATTTACTTGCACATTCAGTCAAGCTTGCTGGCGTAAACTTGGGATCAGCTGGCCACCCTTCACCTGCCGCCTACAATTACTTCAACAGGCTAAACACTCCTGGGGACGTCCATTATTCTTTGAAACCTTCCTGGTGGCAGCCTGGAGTCTCTGGAAAGAAAGAAACAACAAACATTTCAGGAGGATTACGCCAACTATCGGTGGGTGGCTGAATAGATTCAAGGAAGACTTTGATCTCCTCAAACATAGGACTAGGGGGAGTCATCCTGCTTTTATTTCTTCTTTTGTTTCTGAATTGAACTAATAACACCACGCCTCGACCACCTGCCCCCTCTGGAAGGGCAGCATGGCAAAATAGGGCAACTACATATGTACTAACCCTTGTAACACCCTGTCTATATATATATATATATGAAAACACAGTAGGAGCCTTTCCTACTGTTTACCCTTCAAAAAAAACGTGAAGATTTTTTATGTCTTCAATTAAGGATTCAGATCGAGTCATTTCAGCACCCAATAGATCATCGCTTCTGTCTAACAGTTTTTGAATATGTTCCATAGCTTTCTGTTGTTCAGTTGCAATTTTAGCAAGTGTTTTGTAGCTAGGTTTTGAAACACAATCAGAGTCATCGTCACTAGATGTTTGATAGTGAGTAGTGTGTGTGTTTACCTTGGCACCGCGTGCCATGAAGCAGTAGGTGGAAGCGGAGCAGTCCTTGTCATTTGCATCGGTGTCGGTGATGAAGTCATTGTCTTCAGTGTTGAAGATGGACTTGGCAACGTATGATGTAGCCAAACTTGCGACGTCTGAGTCGGATTCCTCTTCAGACTCCACCTCCGCCTCCTCAGAAGCAGACTCCTCTTCTGAATCCATTTCCTTGCCAACAAACGCACGTGCCTTGCCAGATGAGCTCTTCTTGTGTGATGAAGACTTTGAGGAAGACTTGGAAGAAGACTTTGAGTATTTCTTCTTCTTCTTCTTGTCGTCAGAATCATATTCCTTGCTCTTCTTCTTCTTTTTGTTCTCATTGTCCCACTGTGGACACTCAGAGATGAAGTGGCCAAGTTTCTTGCACTTGTGACATGTTTTCTTCTTGTAGTCATGAGCAGGAGCTTCATCATTCCTTGAACTTGATCGGGAAGACTTTCTGAAACCTTTCTTCTTCGTGAATTTTTGGAACTTCTTGACAAGCATAGCAAGTTCCCTTCCAATGTCTTCAGGATCATCAGAACTGCTATCAGATTCTTCTTCAGATGAGGAGACAGTTTTTGCCTTCAAGGCACGAGTTCGCCCATAGTTTGGACCGTAGATATCTCTTTTCTCCGAAAGCTGAAACTCATGTGTGTTGAGCCTCTCAAGTATGTCAGACGGATCAAGTGTCTTGAAATCAGGACGTTCTTGGATCATCAGGGCCAGGATGTCAAACAAACTATCAGGTGATCTTAGCAGCGTCTTGACGACTTCGTGTTTGGTAATCTCAGTGGCTCCGAGGGCTTGAAGCTCATTTGTGATGTCAGTGAGTCGGTCAAATGTGGGCTGGACATTCTCATTGTCATTTCGCTTGAAGCGGTTGAAGAGGTTGCGAAGGACACTGATTCTCTGATCTCTCTGGGTTGAGATGCCTTCATTGACCTTGGAGAGCCAGTCCCAGACCAGCTTGGATGTCTTCAAGGCACTCACATGGCCATACTGTCCTTTGGCCAGATGACCACACATGATGTTCTTGGCAGTAGAGTCCAGTTGAACGAATTTCTTGACATCAGCAGCAGTGACACCTTCTCCAGCCTTGGGAACGCCGTTCTCGACGACATACCATAGGTCGACGTCAATGGCTTCAAGATGCATACGCATCTTATTCTTCCAGTAGGGATATTCGGTTCCATCAAAGACGAGGCACGCAGCGGAGACTTTAATTATCCCTGCAGTCAACATAGCTAAAACTCCAGGTGGTTAAACCGAATCACACAGAACAAGGGAGCACCTTGCTCTGATACCAATTGAAAGTGCGTTATATCGACTAGAGGGGGGGTGAATAGGCAATTTTTATGAAAGTCTTCAAAACGTGGAAGTTATGAAGACAAACAGCAGAGATATGTCTATTACTATGCAGCGGAAGGTAGACTACACTAGGCAAGCCATGGTCAAGTATCAACAGAGTGAAAGCACAGTGACAAATAGCTGCAGTGTAATAAGGATCAGGTAGGAAGATATTATGAAGCCAAACAGATCATACACTCACGTTGTGAAGACAAAAGATAGAACAGTCATGCAATGACTTCACAATGAGTAATCAGTAAGTAAAAGGAAGTGAAGATGAAACCAGTGACTAGTTGAAGACAATGATGTGTTGGACCAGTTCCAGTTGCTGTGACAACTGTACGTCTGGTTGGAGCGGCTAGGTATTTAAATCTTAGGACACACAGTCCCGGACACCCAGTCCTGAACACACAGCTCAGGACACCAAGTCCTCACCGTATTCTCCTTGAGCTAAGGTCACATAGTCCTCGCCCAATCACTCTGGTAAGTCTTCAAGGTAGACTCCCAAACCTTCACAGACTTCGTTCACTGGCAATCCACAATGTCTCTTGGATGCTCTGAACGCGACGCCTAACCGTCTGGAGGATGCACAGTCCTCAAGTGTAATAAGTCTTCAGATCACACAGACAAGAAGACTTAAGTGATGCCCAATTCTCTCTGGCTCTGGTGGTTAGGGCTTTATCCTCGCAAGGAATTCTCTCTCGAAGGCTTCAAGGTGGGTTGCTCTCAAACGACAAAAGTCATACTCTCAATCTGAGCAGCCAACCGTTTATGATTGTAGGGGGTGGGCTATTTATAGCCACTTGGCAACCCGACCTGATTTGTCCGAAATGACCCTGGGTCACTAAGGAACTGACACGTGTCTCAACGGTCAGATTTCAAACTCTCATGGCAACTTTACTTGGGCTACAAGCAAAGCTGACTTGTCCGACTCTGGACAAGATTCGCTCTCATTGTCTTCACTCGAAGACATAGGTTTTTGGTTTAGGCATCACTTCAGTCATTCTGACTGGTTCTCCTGGACCCCCACTTAACAGTACGGTGGTTCCTATGACTCAACATAAAAGAAAAAGAACTACGAAAGATCTAAGTCTTCGAGCTCCATAGGCTTCATATCGTGTCTTCTCTTGTCATAGTCTTCAATGTGAATATCTTCATATACCACCTTTGACTTCAATGTCTTCATACATTTTTAGGGGTCATCTCTGGTAGTAAAACCGAATCAATGAGGGACTTCTACCTGTGTTATCCTGCAATTCTCACAAACACATTAGTCCCTCAACTAGGTTTGTCGTCAATACTCCAAAACCAACTAGGGGTGGCACTAGATGCACTTACAGTAGGTCCTAAGAGAATGTACTAGGTCCTATGAGGTACAATATGTTTATTATGTGATACAATGTGTTAGAGTTGATGATGAGGAGTACTTGTGATTACGACTAGTGACCAATTTGCTATGTGATGTCTCATTGATGAAAACGATGATCTTGAGGAGGTGTTATATGACAATGATGTATTATGATGATAAGTTGTTAATGATATGATGATGATGATGATGATATTTATTATATCATTGGGTGAAATAATCGCAGATTAGTTTCAAGTGGATGTCCATCCACTTGAAACTAGTCCATGGTTCTTTCACCCCGTGATGTAATAACTCATTATGATGTAAAAACAATTTCTAAATTCCTGTTGTATGAAAACTTGTGTAAAGGTGTACAAATACAACATGAAATAAAAAAGAAATAAAATACGAAATAATAGTAGTAACGCGGGCAGGGAGAAGCGCTACTACTAATTACCAGTAGCGCTCCTCCGGGAAGTCGCTACTACTAAGTCGATTTAGCAGTAGCGTGGTCGGAGGCACACTACTGCTATACGTTAGCTGTAGCGCCTTATCAGTAGCGCATCGCCCAGCGCTACTGATAGGCCTAAAACCCGCGCTGCTACTAGGCTTTTCTCTAGTAGTGTTAGTTTATTTGTGATCATGACCATTTTAGGAGGTTATCATGACATACATGATCAATGACGGTCAATATCATATGCATTATGACTTGGGTGATACCTCTTCTATGTATGATGTCAGGCAAACGCCAACACTCTAAACAAAAAAAGATGTTCAAGGAATACGTGTGACGTTCTCAATTCATGAGATGTTTTGTTGTGTGAAGCTTGGTTGGCCACAAGTATGAACACCCTATATATGGGACCAAGCAAAAGGGAAATAAGTATTGGGGAAAGATTCACAAGATTACCATCAACACGAGGAATATGTGGAGTCGATCCCTAACCATACCACCTGCAATGAGACCTCTCTCCAACATAGATGGTCGATCATCCAAGAGAGTGTGAACAAGTTTTGCGGCCACTATTCTTCCGTGGTTAGCCGGAAACAAAGTGGCATTGGAATCAAGAGTCGTGTAAGGTGACTTGCTTCGTTTTAACATCATTATGCTAGCTTTGTTTGCTGCATTCTCATGAGTGATTCTTGTTTGCTAGATGAGGTTTTGTACCAACAAATCAAGGGGAAGTCATTCACTATGTGCCATTGTTGGTTGAAATTGAATGGGAAACCAAACTGGCAAAAATTCATCTATGACCTCAAGAACGACAACAAAAAGTTGAAGAAAAAACAATGGCTCAAGCTCCCACCAATCCATTGGATTGGGTGACGAAGATGAGGAAGGTGGAGGAGAGGAGGGACAAGCCACCGTGCCAAAGAGGGACCACCAAGTGATGGGAAACAAGTGGGATAAAAGCAGGGTCTTGCGTGACGTTGTGTCGAGCAAAGTGTCTGCCATCATGGAGGAGGAGGAGGAGATGTACAAGCTCTTCTTGGATGTGAAAAAGAGAGGATAGATTGGAGCCGGGAGAGGGTGACCAACAAGTTACAACTTGAGAGAGAGAAGATAGACTTGGAGGAGCATGAGGCGTATGCCAGATGGAAGCTCGAGAAGGCAAAGACTTTTGGATCAGTTGAAATATATATATATATATATATATATATATATATATATATGCATGGCTCATTTCATGTTTCTAGAAAGAAATTACGTGCACGCATGCGGTATGCTTAGCTTCACAGGTGGCGTTAGTTAGACGTACCATGCCAACAAGAGAAATCCAATCCGTGAAACAATTATCAAATTAATTGTGTGTCAAATAACTTGCCTCTGGAACACTTGCACATGGCGCACACCCTGAAGCACAAATTAACGAGAAGTAATAGATTAAATTCAAAAGGTTACACATTACATTGATTTCAACTATCTCATTACTGGTAGCCCCTCTGCTTGTTCCTTTTTGCTTATCAACCCCGGCCTTTAACATGACCTTGAAACTAAAATGACAACACGACAATAATATAATGCAAAGCAAATTAAAGCTATCAAACATTCATGGTATATCCCTTGCAAAAAATAACATTCATAGTATATGAGCTAGCTTAATTTATTCCTCCATGGCTGGATCGAGCAAGCGTCACTAATTATTCTTCTTGCTGATGACCTCCTGAACCTCAATCCTCATTGGTTTGGGCACAAATTCATCAGCACCGGCACTCATGAACGCCTCCATGGCATTATCATCAGCGGACACCCCGACGATCTTCACATCGGTGGCTCCCATAGCACGGATCTTCATGATTGCCTATATGGAGTAACATGTACAAGTGTCGATGAGGTGACCATCCAATGTATGTTATGTTCAAGCAAAAAAGTAAAAGAAAGAAACCGTAAATTAACTCAAGTAGATACCTCAGGACCGGTCATTATGGGCATGTCCTTATCACACACAACAATGTCAAACTTGTTACCCTCAAGGAACATATCAACAGCTTCTTTCCCATTCTTAGCCAGGATGACCTCACAGTGAAATCTGCGTAGCATGAAGGAGAGAACCATGCTGTCAACCGCAGTATCCTCAACAAGCAGTGCCTTGAGGGATGATGCCATGATCAGCTAGCTAAAGTAACTGCAAACAGAATTAATAAGGAGATTAATTATATCTGATACACACCTAGCTAATACTTTTTTCAAGGAGAGTGTTACAAGAATAATCGACATGAGAACCATAATTTTAATGATCAGTAAATCACACTGCAAGTTTGTGCATTTTAGTTGCAACTAATCGATTACAAATCATCGGGAAGATCAGCACACGTTTCATAGGCAACAACAACCAATGCAACATATATTGGCAGTGCGCGGTTTAGGCATCGCCTCTAACAATCTCGATCTTGTATGCATTGAGCCAAATTAAAAATAGTGCACCAGCGATGATGCAAAAAAAGTTAGAAGAAACAAATTAAGGAAGGAACAGATACAATCATCAGAGTACCTAGTTGTTGTTGCAAGAGGTACACTCTCTTAATTGGTAATCTACCACTTTATGAAATGCTTCACCGAAAATAGCATAAGGATACAAAAGTAAAAAAAAGCATATTTTTTTGGCCAAAATAGATGCCTATACATGGCTGCCAACAACAACCAGAAAGTGTGTTGCATAAACGATCAAAGCCGGTCAAAATGAACTAGCTTCACATGTTTAGGCATGCATGGAGAGAAAACTTGAGCTTATGTGACAGTGGCTATGAATCTACGGTTGCTCTGTTGCTTGCTGCTTGGGGCTTTGGTTTGTGCCTTGTACGGTTGTACCTGGCCAAGGTACAGGGGTATTTATAGGGGTGGCCGGTCGATCTCCGCCGTCCATTCGTAATTAATAACGGTGCTGCTTCACACATGCAAATATCCATGTTGCACCGCTTTCTAATTCCACCAGGGAAAATCAAATATTTCGCTGGCTGGCGTATCTTTTGTGTTCAAATGATATATGGAGTATCAAAGTATTTTCACGAACTTACTACAGCAGAGTATATCAACCTCGATCACAGCTACTAGCGTATATATGAAGTATATCTGTCTCGATCGCCGTGTATATAGTTGAATCCCACAACAATATTTAAATTAATTGATTCCTTGTTTAATTTGCAATCAGCGATGCGCAAATAGATCGTGGCAATTAATTCTTGGTTTCATTATGGCAGGAAAAAACAGGCCAAGGTATATAAAGATCCATAACGTATATAGCATACTACAATGTATTCCAGCTAGCGTATATACACAGTACATCTGTCTCCATCCCAGAACATGATTAAAATTAATTTATTTGTTTAATGTGCAATCTGCGATGTGCGGTGCTAGTTCATCTTGAGAACAAATTTATCGCGGCAACTAATTATTGATTTCATTATGGCAGGAAAAAATAGAGACGTATTTTGGACGTGCCAACATATATCGAGATCCAGACCATATATTGCGTACTACAGTGTATTCTAGCTAGCGTATATATGGAGTATATATATCTGTCTAGATCCCAGAACATGACTACAATTAATTTCTTTGTTTAATTTGCAATCAGCCATGGGTGGCGGTTCATGCCGAGATCAATTAATTCTTGGTTTCATTATGGCAGCAAAAAGAACGTGCCAAGAGATTAATCCCCACTAACCTATTTATCTTAACATGCAAGTATGCCACATCATCATACAATTATGAATGGAATAAGGCCCACATTAACATGCAACCATGCATCATAAAGACCCATCACTACATGCAACCATTCATGGGAAAATAATTATCATTCTATTGTTCAGCTTATATTCAATAAATATTTTATCAAATATAATAAGTCATATTATTTTTTATTTTGTTCATGTGTTCTTAATCTAAAAATTTATATTCCACACAATCAAATCTCATTCAAATATATTGCAGCCAATTCCCGCAGCAACGCGTGGGGCGCCATCTAGTTATATATAGAGATCCAGACCTTATATTGCATACTATAGTGTATTCCAGCTAGCGTATATATGGAGTATATTTGTCTCGGTACCAAAACATGATTTAAATTAATTTCTGTGTTTAATTTGCAATCAACGATGCGCGGGTGGCAGTTCATCTTGAAATCAAATAGTTCGTGATGATTAATTCTTAGTTTCATTATGGCAAGAAAAAACAGACATATTTCGAACATGCCAAGATATATAGAGAATTAATTAGTTAATGTATATATATATCTTATCTACTCTTATACACTAATAAAGCAAGGTGTGTTTTTCCGATTAACTCATCCTTTCACTTCTGAATTATTTTTTTCCAAGGTGGTAACAAAATTTTGTGTGTTCGTCTGTTTTTTTTTTTGAGGCAATCTCGCGAAGCTTTTTATTTAACCCGTCACGATGTTTACAGGGACGAAAGTAAGACCTCCTGCCTGGCCTAACCATACATGGCGACCAGCACCTAACTTTAACGCATGCTTCGCTAGATTGTGAGCTTCTACATTAGAGCTCCTAAACTCATGCACTATATTACAAGAAATAAAAGAAGTAGATGACAACTTGATCTCTTGGATGATCGCTCCATATGCTGATCCACTCCGGCCCTGAATTTCCTTCACCACCGCTTCACAATCTGATGCTATATGTGGGTAACTTGATCTCTTGTGTGTTCGTCTGTTAGAAAAGCAAAAGCGGTTCTCCAGAATTCTGTATGTGGGCCGCACGTGCTATGGCCCAGCTAAGCCAGCCCACTATTTTCCTGCCCACGTAGCTGGGAAAACTATATTTGCCGCATGTGCTGGCAAATAGTCGCAGCCTCCCACAGGGTCCTAAGATTGGGCTGGCCCATTTTACTTTCTTTGTTTTTTCTGTTTCTGTTTTTCATTTTTGTTCCTTTCTCTTTTTCTTTCATGTTCCTTTTTTATTTTCCAACTTTATTTTTCTTATTTCGGTTTTTTAATTCGAAATTTTCAAAAGACTTTCGGAATTTCAATTGTTGTTATAATTTTTGAAAAGTGTTCAGAATTTCAAAAAAATCCCATTTTGAAAACTGTTTGGAACCTCTAAACTTTTGTTCTCGTTCCAAAATTTGTTCAATTTTTTTTAAATCCCATTTTCAAAAAGATTTGTGTTTTCTGAAATAGTTTGAGTTGAAAATAATGCATTGTTAGAAATGTTTCAAATTCAAAAAAAAAATCTTGTTTTAGTGAAATGTTCATAACTTCAAGGCAAAAGTGTTTTAAATAGTCCACATTGCTTCTTTACATACAGTCGTACCAATTTATATACATGTTCGAAACTACCTGTACTAATAACTGGATGAAGGATGGATGGATTAAGTTGGACGAAGGATAGATAGATTGGTATGTGAGCTAGCTGGAATAGGACCCTGGATCTCTTAAACTGAAAAAAATTCCCATTTTTTTTAAAAAAATGTGTTTTTCCAAAATTGATTGAGATTTAAAAAAAAGATAGCATTTTAAAAAATGCTCGAAAGTCGAAAAGTATTCTTATTTTAGAGAAATGTTCACAAATACATATCCGCATTAAAAAATACACATTTTGTAATATTGTTCTGAATATTCAAAACATGTTCCCGTTTTCTAAAAATGTTCAAAAATTCAAAAAAAGTTTGTGTTTTTATAAAAGGTTCATGTTTTCAAAAAATGTTTGTGAATTTAAAAAATATTCCTGTTAAAAATGTGTTTTTCCTAAAATGTACGGAATTTTCAAAAAAAATGTTCCCATTTTTTAAAACAGTTCGAGATTTCAAAAAAAATTCATCTTCCCATGAATATTTGGCAATTCATAATAATTATTATTTGAATATAAAAAACAAAAAATCAAATCTGAGGCTATAGTATATTCTTAAATATTTGTGTTGGTCATTGGTTAGCAGGATGTGTTTGTTTGCTGGCTGGCAGCACTTTGTCAGGTCTTTGAGGTTGTGAGTTCGATCCTTTAACTTGTCTTTTTTTTGGATTTTTACTCGTGCCTTACAAACACATGTCGTTTCGGTGCCTGGGCCTTTCACAGTCCACGCAACTTAGCCGGATTAACTATCTGGGAAATAAGGCAAAAATATTTTAAAGAGTCTCACATTGCTCCTTTACATACAGTAATACCAATTTATATATGTGTGCGAAACTACATGTAGTAGGCTAGATTAAGGATGGACGAATTAAGAGGGTGCTTGGATACAAGGGACTATTTTTAGTCTGACTAAAAATAGTCTCTTTTAGAGGCTAAAGTTCCAAGCACCCCTGACTAAAGAGAGGCTAGGACTAGTCTTGAGGCTAAAATCTTTTAGTCATGGGAAACCTACTAAAATATGTATTAGCTCTCTCTCTCCTCATTTAATTCCTCTCATTAGTTTTGGATTGGAGGGTTTGGAGGATAATAAATGCTCAATAACTAGATTTTAGTCTCTTTAGTACTTGGATCCAAGCATGGGTGAGACTAGCAAGTTTTAGTCCCACTACTTTTAGTCATGGGACTAAAACGTATCCAAGCATGCTCTAAGCTAGACGAAGGATAGATGGTATATGAGCTAGCTGGAAAAGGACCTTATTTTTTAAAAGAAAATAAGTCTAGTACATGAGCTAGATGGATAGATTGCTACGTGAACTAGTTACAAAAGGACTATGAGCTAGATGCATGGCAAAGAGAAGACTCCCGTATTGTGGAACTTCACATCTTAAATCCCGTCGATCAACGAATGGAAAAATAGCGGAGTAGAATTAATTCCGTTTGTACTATATTGATGGCTTGTACATGGAAAAGAGAAGGCCCACCTTACTTCCATATTATGAAACTTCATACCTTAAAATCCCCTCGAACGAATGAAAAAAATAGACTGACTAATTCGTGAGCCTTCTCTAGCGTGCGATGACCTAACAAAACCCTTAAGTCCCCTCGATCATGAACCAAAAAGTAGCGGATTGATTATTCGACATGCGGCGAAACCCATAACCTAAATGTTCCTTCTCAGCATGCACACATGATTTTGCTTGCACATATAATTCTCATTAAATTTGAACGCACACTATTGTTTGCTGTTTTTTATGGTATATATGCATGCATGATTTGGACCAATTTTGGCGGGGATTTTTTGACCAAATTTTGTATGTACTGCATTCCGTTCCTTTCTGCGACAATTATGTGTTCCATCAAGAATTAGTTAGTTTTAACTATTGTGGACAATCTGGGGTTTTTATAAATAAATCTATAAACCGCTAAAAAGCTGGATGCACATGTGAGCACCTCATTTTCCCCTCATTGTAATCACGAAAGAAAATGTTTAAGCAGTAATAATGCTCTTATCTGAGTTCTATATTATATATATCTAATATAGAATATTTTAGGAAACTGAAACACAAGTATGTAAACTAACTTCCACAAATAAACTTGTCACATGGATTTTTTTTTTGTCTCTCCTGCACACCGCACCCAAGGCATCTCAGGCCAATTCCTATTCGGCGCCTTAAGCCCCTGCTACAGGCATCACTGTATGCGGTGTCACATCCCTAAATCGACCAGTTTTGATAAGTTCTAGAAGCTTCCGACCAGTTTTATTTCATTTGTTTATTTTGTTTTCCATTTTTCATTTTCTTTTTAATTCAAAGATGCAAAAAACTTAATTTAACAAAATTTTCATTTTAAATTTGGAAAATTTTAAAATTCTCAAACCTCTTCAATTTCGCATATTTTTTTCAAAATTGCAAACTATTTCCCTTTTTGTCTTTTTTCAAATTAATGAACTTTTTCATATTTACGAACCTTTTCGAATTCAGGATTTCTCAAACTTCATGGACTTTTTTTAAAATTCATGAAGTTTCTTCAAATCCATGAACCTTTTCACATTTAAGATCTTTTTTCAAGTTTATGATTTTTTTCTCCTATATTTTCAAACGGCCAACGGCCAACGTTGGATACTCAACTAGTCGACCGGTCAATCAAGCAAAAGAAGTGGCAGAGCGTCCAAGCTACTCACATTGTTGGGCCAGCCCAT
>NC_041380.1:608302872-608303404 GCF_002162155.2 Triticum dicoccoides | reverse complement strand
CGATGGATTGGCTGCTCGGCATTGAAGCGCCGACTAGGAGGTCTCACATCCTAGTCCTTGTCTTATTTCTTAATCTTAGATAGATCATTAAGCGGATGGTCCTAAGCAGGGGTGGATATAGGCCTAGGGCTAATGGAGCTGCAACCCTAGCCCTTTGGATAGAAGTCCCAAAGAGACATCTTTTTTATAAGCCTAAGCATAGTAAGATTTACGACTAGTTCTTTTGGCGGCTTGAAAAATAAGCTATTTTCTTCCTAGCTTATCCCATAAGCCACCTCTCTTATTCATTGGAGTAGTTGTGGGGAAGCAAGTAGTATTTGATTTTAACTCGAAACAAAGCTTATTTGAAGTAATTTTAGATAATTACTCTATTGTTGGAGTTGCTTTTTATATTCGTGGGCCAAAAAAGAAAAGGTGGGCGAGGAACGAAGGGAAGGGAGTAAGCAGCCCAAGCCCAAAGCCCAAAGCCCTTGCTTGCTTGTTGTAACCCAAATTCCCCAACCCACCCCGGCCAGCAACCCCAAACCCCAGA
>NC_041380.1:608294647-608302806 GCF_002162155.2 Triticum dicoccoides | reverse complement strand
AGCCATTCCCCTCCCGCCGGCGACGGCGATGGCGCCCGCCCGGGCCGCCAAGCGCCCCAAGCTGGATCCCCCCGCCGCCTCCACCTCCTCCGCCGGCGCGCCTCACCAGCGCGGCGACGACGACTACGTGCCGGGCAACATCGTGGAGATCGAGCTCTGCAACTTCATGACCTACGACCGCCTCGTCTGCCGCCCCGGCCCGCGCCTCAACCTCGTCGTCGGCCCCAACGGCTCCGGCAAGAGCTCCCTCGTCTGCGCCATCGCCCTCGCCCTTGCCGCCGACCCCGCCATCCTCGGCCGGGCCGCCAGCGTCAGGGCCTTCGTCAAGCGCGGCGAGGAGTCCGGCCACGTCCGCCTCTCCCTCCGCTCCCAGGACCAGGGCCGCGACATCGGCATCACCCGCAAGATCGACACCAACAACAAGTCCGAGTGGCTCCTCGACGGTACCCCCTTCCAGTAGAGATCCCCTTTTCTTGCTGCTTGCTCAACACCATAATAACCATATATACATACATACATATATATATATATATATATATATATATATATATATATATATATATATGTAGGAGTACTATTCTTGCTGTTTGCTCAACACCATATACAGAGAATTCATTCCTCCGTTTCCCTTCCTGCAGGCGCCACCGTCCCCAAGAAGGACATTATCGACGTCATCAAAAAGTTCAACATCCAAATCAACAACCTCACTCAGGTCTGTGTGTCATCCTCTTCTCTTCATGGATGGACTAGGCGACTGCATAGCTATACCTGATGACGGTTTGTGCTGTCTCTCTCGATTTAGTTTTTGCCCCAAGATCGGGTGTGCGAGTTCGCAAAGCTCACCCCCATCCAGCTGCTAGAAGAGACCGAGAAGGCCGTGGGCGATCCCAATTTACCTGTTCAGCATCGCCAGCTTATAGAATGGAGCAAGGAGCTCAGGATTCTTCAAGTGGTAAACATCAATCTTCCATGTTTTCCGCAACATCTGAAGCTAGCTTCTCTGGCTTCATTCATACACACGGTCTCTTACGTACCAGCCAATTGATTGACCGCCGAGCTTGTGTCGAATAATTTCAGGCCGTAAAGCAAAAGGAGCAGACCTTGAACAACCTCAAGGCCCTCAACGCCGAACAAGAAAAAGATGTCCAACGTGTCCGCCAAAGAGATAAGCTCCTCAAGAAGGTCCGTTGTATTGTTTCTCTCTGATGAATGCCATTGATATAGTCATTTAAATTCCCATGACATTCTCATAATACTCTTTGCTGGTTGATTCTGCCGTAGGCTGAGCTAATGAAGAAGAAATTGCCGTGGCTCAAATACGACGCCAAGAAGGCGCAATTCCTTGAGGCGCAGGAGGAGGAGAAAAGTTTCAAGAAGAAAATGGATGATGTAACCAAAATCTGGCAAGATGCAAAAGCCCCTATCGAGTATGTACCACAGCCAATAGGATACAACTCATATACTCCCTCCGTTCCTAAATATTTGTCTTTCTAGAGATTTCAATAAGTGACTACATACGGAGGGAGTACTAAATTTCTTCACTTGCCAAATCACTTTATACATGTTTCTGGAAGTCCCTAGTAGTATTTGGTTCGGTGTTTTCCCTTGTGTGCTGTATCTGATATCCCTTTTCAACACCTTTTTAATTCGAATGCACACTGTTTTGCTGATCTGTCACTTTTGAACTAGTATCCTTTTAACACTTCTGAACTAGTATTCCTTCGTACAGAAAAAAAACTTAACTGGAACTCAATTTCTGGTTACATGGGTGATATATAGCATAATGCTTAATTTTGAGATTGCATTTCTGGTTCAATAATGTTTCTATTTCACGAAGCAACCTTGTGTGTCTTCTTGAGATACCTAAGATTGAGGTTCTGATTTCTAATGGAATACACATCTTCTTTCTTTACCCTGTTTATATAGAGGGCTCAAGAAAGAGAAAACGACAATTACTTCAAGTATGAAGAAGATAGCCAACCAAATAAATCAAAACACAAACAAGCGTCGGGAAGTTACAGATGACGAGATTCAGCTGGTGCGTACCCCCCTTTTTCCCCCCGCTCAAATCAGCTCCTGAGTGCAGTTTGGTCTGTTGTCAATCCTTGACACATTTCGTTGTATCAGAGTGCACGATTGAAAACCACGCTTGATGACATAGAAGATCTGAAAAGGCATGAAAAGAATCTGCAACAAAAGATCTCAAAGGCTAAGGAAGGTCTTGCTGCTGCTGAAAGGGAACTTCAAGATCTACAACCATACGAACCACCTAGAGATGAAATGGTTAGTTTTGTTACTTTAGTTTCCACGATCTTTTGCTTTCCATGATTCCATCTGTACAGCTCAGTTGGTACCTATAACCAACTGGTATCCTATCCAGTCTATGTGCTCACAATAACAGTGTTCATGAGCAATGGTATCTACACCTGTGGCTAAGTTATTTATTTTTTGCAGACACAACTAACAAATGATATTGGACATAAAATTTCTGGCATAAACAAGCTGAAATTCATACGGAAAGAGAAGGAGCAGCAGTTAACACAAGAGAGAGAAAATCTGAGGAAGTGTTCTGATAGGTATCCAGCTTATCAACTACCACCTACACTATCCGTGACATGGATACCTAATGCACCTTTACTACAGGTTGATGCAAATGGAAAGTAAGAACAATAAGCTACTCCAAGCATTGCAAAGAGCTGGTGCTGAAAGAATCAATGAAGCATACTCTTGGGTGCAGAACAACAAAAATATGTTCAGGGGAGAAGTTTATGGGCCTGTTCTCCTTGAGGTTTGTTTAGTTGGTTGTATGCCTACCAACTGCTGCTTTCTCTGCATCCAAGATTCTTATCATGATACTCTCTTTGACTGATTTCAGGTCAATGTTCAGAGTAAAACTCACGCTGGTTACTTGGAAAGCCATGTTCCAAACTATATATGGAGGGTACTGTTACTATGATAATTTTTCATGTTTAGTTGCTAAATCCTGGTGTGCATACTACTTATTGTTTTCCTTTACTTTAGCATTTCCACTGAATATTCTCCCTCAATTCATGATATGGTCGGCTAGCATACCTAGGAGGCACACATTGAAGTAATACTTTACAGGACTCAGAGCGCATCATGCAGTGCATTGCAATGCTAAAAAATTATTTAGGAAAATGAACTACTCTCATCACTGATCCTGCTCTTAGGCAATTTCAGTAGAATCAAATTATTTGGCAATGTCAGGAAACTTGTGGCATTATTAGGAGATGAAATTGCTATGCGTATGACCTTGGAACTATATATCGAAAAATCCAAGCAACCAAAGAATCTGCCTTGGAGAACAACATTAAACTTGTCGTCCGGCTGGCCAGAAGGCCGTTTGCTAGTGCTAAAGTTGAGACATAACTGGGCACGACGTACTGCTGGTACCAGTGCTAGAGCTGGGGTCGGGCGGGAATACCTATACATGTTTATGCAACACCCATGCCTCGCTCTGGCACCTCTTTCTCGCTGTCATACATGTCCGAGAAACCTGCTCATTTACAGAAGAGCAATTCCAACATATCAGACTTTGCAGATAATCAATTATGCTGTGTTAACATCAGACAGTCAATCCTAAGCAAGTACGGTCTGTCAAACTTATAGAGATAGTCCTATACTCCTATCCTATCGAATGCTACTTGCATTTTGTGCATCCTAGGTAGTCATGCTCGGCATATATTATGAACTGGAGGTAGTATTCGAGGCATATATTATGAACTAGGGTATAAAGCAAGGGGTCTTTGATCGAACCGTGGCAGGTCTACTAGTGGATGTAGGTTTTTTGCCATTGTGCACTTGTCCTATGAATGATTAATGTGCAGAGTAGACTGATTGTCCAGTCACTGAAGATGATTAGTGTCCAATAAGACGGCATGCCTGCAAACTTTTTTTAGATATTATTCCTTTGCTTACTGTCTGTATTTCTTTTGCAAATCTTGTCAATTATCTTATTGATTTCAATGTGAAAACATTATATCTGCAACAAATAATTGCCATTTCGTTGTGTGTGCCAGTCATTCATTACACAGAATGCTTCCGACCGTGACCTCTTGGTTAGACAACTGAAGCAATATGGTACTCCTATTCTGAACTACACAGGGGGCAATAGCATCATGTGTGAGCCATTGAACATTACCCCAGAGGTCAGCACCTATATGCCAATCAAAATTAGCATTTTAGGGCATCGATGTTTGTTACTTATTGTTTCTCTCCTGTTTGTTTTATGAGCGCTATTTTGTTTTGAAATCTTTCGTGTTACAACGTGTGCATTAAGAGTTAAAGCTAGTTTCTCTCTCTCATTAGTTTCATCGTCTTCTCTAATTGTTTATGCATGAACAATTCACTTCACCACACAAATCGTCATCTCTCATCTTAGGTACACACTTAATGTGAGGACATCATAGTAAAGTAATCGTCTTTGACTTCATCAATATTGGATCTTTCTTTATCGTTGTTCCCAGTTAAAATGTGCTCAGCAAAAATAAAACCGAGGGGTTAAAATTTCAGTCTGTTAATTTTCATTTTGGCAGATGAAGCAACTTGGGATCACATCAAGACTCGATCAAGAGTTTGATGCTCCTCCTGCTGTAAAAAATGTTTTGATTACTCAGGCTTCAGTGGATCAATCGGTATACACTGCTTATATCCGGTTCATGAATCTGCACCAAGTTGCACTGGTTATGACTTTAAAGAATTTGCTTCTTTTTTATGTCCATGCAGTATATCGGTACAAATCAAGCAGATCAGAGCGCAGATGATGTGGTAAAGTTAGGTATTAATGACCTTTGGACTCCACGTAACCATTATCGATGGACCAGATCAAGATATGGTGGCCATTTGTCAGCAAATGTAGATTCAATCTACCCGTCGCGCCTCTTCATGTGCGGTATGTATTATGATCGCAGCCTTGATAAGTTATTCGCTTATATGGTTCACCTATGCCTAATGCTTGTCAGCTTTTCTTGCAGACGTGAATGTTAGTGACATTGAAATACTTCAATCTGAAAAGGATGAACGCACAAAAAATGTTGAAGGCATGGAGGAAGCCTTAAAAGAGCTCCAGAAAGATCAGAGAAAATTAGAAGATGAAGAGGCAGAATTCCGCAAGAAAAAGGTTTCAAATATTTTAATGTCACTAAATTATATTCAAGTATATCCCAGTTGTCTCTGATAATGGCTATCTTTTGATTGTCCTATTATCAGGAAGCGATTACTGACAGGGTGAGGATTGAAAAGAAGAAGCGAGAAGACCTACAAAGGCGTGTTGGTATGGTACTTTTTCCCCTGTTCTTCTACATGTTGCTTGTATAATATGTTGTTCTTCTATCTAGATTTGAGAAGAAGAACTCTGGAGGACATATCAAAAGAGGAGGATGTGGAATCCAGCACAAGAAAGCTTACTGATCGGCTAGCTAAGTTAAATGATGATCGATTTCGAGCATTGCTAAAACTCAAGGTTAGTACCTCGTAAACTAGCTACCAATATTTCGTTTATCTTGATCATCATCAAAGACTATGTTCTTACTTCAACTTGATTTTCATCCTCTTAGAATTTACTTGTTGAAGCTGTTGCTCTCAAATGGAGTTATACAGAAAAGAACATGGCTTCTATTGAGCTTGATACAAAGGTATGCTCATTAAAGCAATTACATATGTAAAACTGACTTAAATTGGATGGCCTTAAAACTTGTATTTTTACATCATATTACATTGTACCTAGTAGGCCAGTACACATACATAAATAAATTGCACTGTTGGAAAGTTTGCAGTTTACACCCAATTAATCATCACAATTGTAGAATGTTTCTGTAAGATAATGGTTCGTTCTAGTAGTTTGGTGCAACTTCCATCAACAGTGCACAAACCAGAAATAATGGCATAGGAAAATGGTGAGCTCATTCAACAACAGTAGATGCTCATATTTAGGTTGATCCATGTCTCTAAACATTCTCGTGACATGAAATTATTTGGCCTGGTATCATCAAATGGAAATATTAAAAGTTTTGGATACCCAACGTTTGTGTGTGTTTTTCTCTTTGACTGTTGTTTGCATCTCATAGATATGGGAGATGGAAAAGGATGTGAAGAAACATGAAAAGGATGTTGCTGGCGCTGCCAAAGAATATGAAAACCGTGAGTTGTTGCTAAAATCAATTGCATATCTGTTTTTAACAAGTATATTGAAAATATTGCTAGTGTAGTCAACTAAGCTGCCAGAAAATATCTTTGAAGATATTAGTGGGTAGAGCGATTAAGCTGTTCTTTCTTCCCTTTTTCCTTTAAGATTTTGCTATGCTGTGATTTCTTTGGGTCTACAGTTACCGGGCACACGTTTTATGTAATAAACACCATGCTGCATACTCATTGTTTTGCCTTGTTACAAAATATCAGTGAATAACTTAGTAGTTTTTACTTAATTTTCAGCATGATTTTGTGTGTTACTATGCAATATGTTGTTGCACTGCTTGCTGATCGACTACTGTTATCACTATATGTCTGCATGATCATATTACTGCAAACATGCACAAAAAGGGAGATCAGCAAGTCATTATTTACAATAGGAATGTTGTTTTACAAAATGACCTTCAACATTGTTTGCTGCTAGCCGGTTAGACCCATGAAGTTCGTAAAAGGCCAGGCCTCAGATAACTTCGCTGGCAGCAAGCCTGCGCAGGAGCTTGTCACTGAAGACTTCATTATCTATCCAGTCAATTAGTCAAAGATATGAATATCTTAAAGAAGATTTGTGCTTTAATTTACAAGTTTGTTGGTATTCCTTCCTTGTAGCCGGGCCTTTTGACATATCTTTCAAAGCATAAACACTTCCTTTGTCTTTGTAGTATTTGGCCCAGGATCGAAGTTCACCATACCTATAATCTTGGAAAGTCAGTTTCTACCCGAAAGATAACTTGTTCACCAAACCAAACTGTTGCAATTGCAACCTAGTCCTTGAAATCCAGCAGTATATTATCACCAAAATAATGCTGGGAAATCCCCATTTGGAGCTTCACTGAGAAGTTATACGTGCATATGCATTTGTTGAATACCTCTTGGCCTTCAAACAGTCAATATTTTATTTTGGCACTTATTGCAATTGATCAGCTGAAGCAAATTTGCCTGGCCAATTTTTTTTTTGAAATAGATCTAAACTTAATAGTTGATATTCCTGACGTTGATTGACGGATAGTTTCTGTGTTTCATAATGGCTGTTTCTCAAATTTTACCATCAGGTAAAAAAACCACTCAAGAGCATAAGCAGGTGATGCTTAAGGCAAAACAGCATGCAGAGTCAGTATCTATGATCACAGACGACCTTGCAAAAGAGTTTGAGAAGGTATGCCCTGAACTAGTTTTAATAAACTCCGCCTAAAATTATTGTAGTATTTCAATTTTTTGCAGTAGAAGTTCAACATATAAGAACTCAAATGTATAAATGATGAAAATGAGACATTTGGGAACAGAACAGAACAAGGTTGTAGTATCTATGCTTATTGTAGTTTCATTTTCTATCACAACTATGGTGGTGCCTAGTGAGTTAGAAGGTATAAACTTTTTGATGCAAGAGGTAGAAATCTCTCTACCTATACTAAAAGCATCAGAAGTGTCACAACAAGGTTAGAAAGTGCAATGGAAACACCAAGTGCGATCACCCTTCAAGACTTCAACCATTGGAGTGTGTATTTTGTCAATTATTTGATGTACCTTTTCTTTTGGTTTTTGTGCTTCCTGATAGAGAGAGAATGGTCAGAACTCTCTTTGAATCTTACTTTGATACCCCAATTTTCACAATAGGGTAATGGGCCAATAGTCTCTCAGCTTCCAACCCAATCACCAAGAGTGTTACTCTTCTTATAATGAAAGAAGTTTATTCGATCTTAGTTCCTTAGAATGCCCCCCCTCTACAAATCCTCATTATATGTGCTTGTCAAGAATTATCTTATCATGGCCATATAATAGTGTCTGATGCATTACTGTTCATGTGTTTGGATTGGTTATGCTGCTTTTGCGTCTAGCCCAGCCATACAACCTGCAAGTTTCTGTCCATTCTTTGACTCTGCAATACCCTATGTGCTGGTGTTTTCTTGGACCAGATAAAAACCTGTTGTCTTAGCTGCATACATATGCCCTTGTCC
>NC_041380.1:608289880-608294350 GCF_002162155.2 Triticum dicoccoides | reverse complement strand
TCCATTGCCTTTCTAATTGCAGATGGCTACTACTATAGAAGACCTGGAGCTTGCAATACAAGACACTGAATCGGAAGCAAATTCTATGCTATTCCTCAATCAGAACGTTTTGCAGGAGTATCAAAACCGGCAACGTGAGGTACAACAATCTACTCAGTGATGAGTGCATTCTTGCTTCGTACTTTTGTCCGGCAGGAGTATTTCTTTTTCATTGTTTTTGGTTAACTTTAGCAGAGTTCCCTTGTCACAAACGTAGCAGTAGCCTTGCGATAGACGTATCAACTTGGGCTTCTTGAAACTTGCTCTAAAGCGTAACTGAGGGAATCATTGGTGGGGTCCGAAAATACTTGTCATCAAAATGGATAAAAGGGGATGTATCTAGAAGTAAAATACGTCTAGATACGTCCCCTTTTGTTCATTTTGATGACAAGTATTTCCGGACGGAGGGAGTAGCATAGATAAAGGTAGATTGGAACCTTGAACCGTTCAGAGTTTGAGCTGATAGATTCACGCCAAAGAAAATCTCTTCATGTGCCCGATCATAATATGCTCCTTTGAGCTACTCATCAGTCTGCTTCTTGCCTACTTCTACATTGATTTCTTTTGGACCCCGTTCTACATGGATTATAGCTACTGAGACATTGCTTATCTCAATTGTGTAGATTGTATCAATATCAACAAAACTGGAAGATGATAAAGCAGAATATGAGAGGTGCTGCTCTGAAATAGAAACTACAAAGGTTGAAACATTTCATCTGATGACCTATATTGCCATCACTTCTCAACCTTTTGCGATCTTGTCACTCCTGAGTCCTGACTTGACTTTGATGATTTTGTAGGGTAAATGGCTTCCAACTCTCCGAAGTCTTGTTTTAAAAATAAATGACACCTTTAGTCGCAACTTCCAAGAAATGGCTGTTGCTGGAGAAGTTTCACTTGGTATGTATGCCCGATCTGTTTTGTCATTATTTGTGCACTTGTGTGTAATGCTAAGTGCTGTACCTAAATTTCCTGGCAGATGAGCATGGTCTCGATTTTAGTCAATACGGTATTCTTATAAAGGTGAAGTTTAGGTAAGTTTCTTTTCCCATGCTGTTTTATTATTTCTTGCAATTGGGCAAAGAATAACTGCCACCACTGGACTTTGCTCAAAATTGTACTGTTTCTTGATGCCTGATGGCAACCACACCAGTTACTACCTCCTTTTTGGGTTATAAGGCTTGCGCGTATCTCTAGGTTGACAAATAGACCAACGTAATACAAATTATGTATCACTAAAAATTTATCATTAGAAACTTCAGATCGTATACTTTCTAATGGTATAATTTCTAGTCTATACAACTCATCTTATGTTGGTCAAATTATAGATTTAGGGATACGCACAAGCCTTATACACCGGAAAGGAGGTAGTAGTGCCTATGTCTAGTTTACTTAAACCTGGAGTAGGATGGGGTAGCCATGACCCACGATTAGTCATACCAGATGATTCAACAACAACAACAACAACAACAACAACAAAGCCTTTAGTCCCAAACAAGTTGGGGTAGGCTAGAGGTGAAACCCATAAGATCTCGCAACCAACTCATGGCTCTGGCACATGGATAGCAAGCTTCCACGCACCCCTGTCCATAGCTAGCTCTTTGTCGATACTCCAATCCTTCAGGTCTCTCTTAACGGACTCCTCCCATGTCAAAATCGGTCGACCCCGCCCTCTCTTGACATTCTCCGCACGCTTTAGCCGTTCGCTATGCACTGGAGCTTCTGGAGGCCTGCGCTGAATATGCCCAAACCATCTCAAACGATGTTGGACAAGCTTCTCCTCAATTGGTGCTACCCCAACTCTATCTCGTATATCATCATTCCGGACTCGATCCTTCCTCGTGTGGCCACACATCCATCTCAACATACGCATCTCCGCCACACCTAACTGTTGAACATGTCGCCTTTTAGTCGGCCAACACTCAGCGCCATACAACATTGCGGGTCGAACCGCCGTCCTGTAGAACTTGCCTTTTAGCTTTTGTGGCACTCTCTTGTCACAGAGAATGCCAGAAGCTTGGCGCCACTTCATCCATCCGGCTTTGATTCGATGGTTCACATCTTCATCAATACCCCCATCCTCCTGCAACATTGACCCCAAATACCGAAAGGTGTCCTTCCGAGGTACCACCTGGCCATCAAGGCTAACCTCCTCCTCCTCACAGCTAGTAGTACTGAAACCGCACATCATGTACTCGGTTTTAGTTCTACTAAGCCTAAACCCTTTCGATTCCAAGGTTTGTCTCCATAACTCTAACTTCCTATTTACCCCCGTCGACTATCGTCAACTAGCACCACATCATCCGCAAAGAGCATACACCATGGGATATCTCCTTGTATACCCCTTGTGACCTCATCCATCACCAATGCAAAAAGATAAGGGCTCAAAGCTGACCCCTGATGCAGTCCTATCTTAATCGAGAAGTCATCGGTGTCGACATCACTTGTTCGAACACTTGTCACAACATTATTGTACATGTCCTTGATGAGGGTAATGTACTTTGCTGGGACTTTGTGTTTCTCCAAGGCCCACCACATGACATTCCGCGGTATCTTATCATAGGCCTTCTCCAAGTCAATGAACACCATATGCAAGTCCTTCTTATGCTCCCTATATCTCTCCATAAGTTGTCGTACCAAGAAAATGGCTTCCATGGTCGACCTCCCAGGCATGAAACCAAACTGTCCGCCTATGTTGTCTCAACATAGCCGGTCCCAAGCCCGGGTAAAGGAGGAGGGTTGTGATAGGCTTGGCGAGCCAACGTAAAAACTCAGCCACTCTTATGGAGATGAAACCCAAAAGATAGTCATACCAGATGATTATCAGGCTTTTTTTATTGCCAAGAGTTGATTGTATTCTAGGATGTGTTTAAGCATAATCCTGTGATAAGCACTCTTGAGTTTTATTTATTAAGAAGTAAAATGTTGAAATAGATGATTGTATCATATACTCCTTTTTTTTTACAGCATTTCTTATTTCTCAGGAGCTTTAGCCAAGTTAACGCTTGGTCCTTGCGTGTTAATCCGTTATTTTCAACATTCGGTTCATCTAGTAGGATATAAACAATCTGTCGAGTGTTGTTTCAGAGAAGAATATTATTTATTTGCCTGGTCTTATAGGATTTTCTGTTAAATACTCATTCCGTTTTTGCCTATCTGTGTTTGCTATGTAGCATAAGAAGGGCTCCTACAATGTTTCTGTTGGACATTATTCTGTGGTGTTATTTTCTTTCTTGTAAAATGAAATGTGAGTATTGTTTTGCTACAGGCAAACCGGTGAGCTGCAGGTGCTAAGTGCTCATCACCAATCTGGAGGGGTATGGATAAACGCTGTCTGTCTCAGATGTGTATCTTGTTTGCACCTTTTTATCTCTGCTGTGTGTTGTTATAGTTGCTATTTATTTTCATGTCACTTGTAGGAGCGGTCAGTTTCTACCATCCTGTATCTCGTATCGCTCCAAGATCTTACAAACTGCCCATTTCGGGTGGTTGATGAGATAAATCAAGGCAAGGCGATACCTCTGTTTTTTTACCATGCAGTGCTACTCCCTCCGTTCCCGAATATTTGTCTTTCTAGACATTTCAAATGGTTACAACATACGGATGTATGTAGACATATTTTAGAGTGTAGATTCACTCATTTTGCTTCGTATGTAGTCATTTGTTGAAATCGCTAGAAAGACAAATATTTGGGAACGAGGGAGTAGTAAACATTATTAGACATGCAGGATTGAATGAATGAATGGTGCAGTAGCTAACTTGTCCACCCCCAAAAAACTTGCATGTAGGAATGGATCCCATAAACGAGAGGAAGATGTTCCAGCAGCTTGTGAGGGCGGCGAGCCAACTCAACACACCACAGTAAGTCTTGGCGCAACAGACAGTTTGACCTTGTAACTAACTGATTAACCTGATGGGTCGGTATGGTTCATCGAATGTGGCTGCTGCTGTGTAGGTGCTTCCTGCTGACACCCAAGTTGCTGCCTGATTTGGAATATAGCGACGCGTGCAGCATCTTGAACATCATGAACGGTCCCTGGATTGAGAAACCAGCCCATGGTAATGTATAGTTTTTATAGCGGATAGTTGACTTGTCCTTGCCATTGTGGAAGCTGATGAATGATGCGCTGCGACTGTTGCAGCTTGGCGCGGGGGAGATAGTTGGAGAAGCGTCATGGGCTTGGCTGGGAGCGGGAATTGAGTCTCCTCTCCTGATGATCCACAATTACCACTTGGAAGCTGCTGCTGTGTGCTGCTTTTGGGATGTAAATATAGCTAGCCTAGCTGGGTTTAGTAGGAGGCGTGGAGCGGGTAATGGCTTAGCTGACTGCATAGCCTTGTTATTATCCACAATCGGAGTAGATGCAAACAATTAGTATTATTAAGTTAGTAGTAATTCAGTTGAGTATACGTACTATTTATCAGCAGTTA
>NC_041380.1:608279987-608289554 GCF_002162155.2 Triticum dicoccoides | reverse complement strand
TGAGTTTGACTCGTCCTTCTTCTTTCTTGTGCAATATTATATCATTATTGTACGAAGGTAGCATTAGATGACAAACTGAAACTTGGTATGTATGCCCTTGTGTTTGTTTTGTTTTGTTTATTGCACTAATTAATAATTAATTACAAATAGGCATACGTCAACGACTGACTGACAGACTGACAGCTGCTTGGGACTATTTATTTGTTTTACACACAAATATAAGAGAGAGTAGAAGAGAGCAGTTGTTAGCTAGTGACTTTTTAGATTTATTATTATTCTGTTTCCTTGAACCTAGTGACTTTCTTTCTTTCTTGATTGCTTGCTTGCTTGCTTGTATCTAGATAGTACATACATACATAGATACATACAACCACATCCACATTGGTTTGCTTTGGTTTGGTTTGGTTTGGTTGAGCTCATCACCATTATGCAATTCAATTCAAGTACAAACGGATAATATCTGGTGCATTATTCATGTCCAGCTCCAGCTCCAGCCAGCCATTGATCAAGCTCCAACTGCCGCGGTGGTTGAGCAACTTGATTACTCCTATTTTCTTTGTTTGTTTGAATAACTATAAGTTGATTAACTATTTGTAATCTTGCTGTTTGTACATACATACATACATACATACATACATGCTAACTCTAGCAGCAGCAGCCAACCACATGCCTGCCAGGTAGCCAGACTCACATGTTGGCCGGTCTAATATACTAATTCTCATAGTCATGGCTCAGTGGTGAGACTGAGAGCTGCATCCAAATAATATTTCCCATACATACATTCATGCATGTATGTAGTAACATGTAGTAGCAGCAGCAGTTAGACCTGGCTACCAATTATTGCATCATTTTTTCAATTGGTTTCTCACATGACATGATTTTGGTGCACACACTAGTAAATACTGATTAGAGATTGAATCGTCATGTTCAACTCAAATTTCTTTATTTTTGACGGCAAAATGCATGGGAAGACTTGTCATTGGCCAGGAGAAATAGGATTTTACAACCAACCCAACCCAACCCGGAGAAGACTTTTGGATGCTACGCTTGATGTGCACTGTGATCAATCTTTCTTGATTGATAGAGCCGGTCATAGCTTCTACCATCTTTATTTTCATTTCTTTACACACACAAGAAGAGACGACCATCCTCCTTCCTCCTCCTGGCCGTTGGCCGTGCGATCAAGCTTGAATCTCTCTCTCTCTCTCTCTCTCTCTCTCTATCTACTAAAGTTTTGTGGCATTTCAGTATAATAACTGGAGTAGTAACTAGCAATTCCATGCATGTGTGCTTCTTGCTAGCCTATATATGCACAATTGTATTGTACATACATACATACATACAAGTAGTCAATACATGGCTTGAGGTTGAGGTGCAAGATGAGATCACCGTTTTTGTCATCTGCTTGCCTAGCTTGAGCACTGGATTGGGTTGATTTAATCTTTGACTCACTCATTGATTGATTGATTGATTGATTTAATCTTTTAATTTCTTCACATTACATTACACACGGAGGCGGTCCTCCTCCCTGCTCCTCGCGGCGAACCACCGCGCCGTCCGCCGCGCGATGGGCACCCACCGCTGCCGCGCCCTCTCCTCCTCCTCCGTCGCCCTTACCGCCACCCGAGGCAGCCGCACGATCTCCGACATGGACCGCACGCCCGACGACACCAGCCTCGACGCCGCCGCCTCCGACCCGCCGCACCCTCCCAGTCCCAACCCCTTGCTGCCGCTCCCGCTCTCCACCTCCAGCAGCCGCTTCTTCTGAATCTCAATGGACATGCGGGCGCCGTCGTGATCGTCTCGGTCGTGCTCCTGCTCCTCTCCCACCAAGATAATGTCGTCGTCGGGATACGGGTAGGGGAAGCGCCCGCTGGAGACGGAGCGCAGCATCTCGGTGTCCAGCGCGATGAGGTCCGCCGAGTTGAGGTCGCTCCACCGGCTCTTGAACACGCTGTCCGACACCACGATGCGGTGCCGGTGCCGGTCCAGCTTACACGAATCATCGGGAGCACCAGCATCATCACCGGCGCCAGCGTCTCCTATGCCGCCGAAGCGCGCCGACGGCACGCGCTCGACGAAGATGCCGGCGAGGAGGTCAGGGCCGGCAGCGACGGCGGCTGCGTCGTCGCCTGCGCCGAAGACAAAGCGCGCGCTGGCTGCGGCGTACTTGAGTCCGAGGTCGGCGTCGTCGGGGTGCACGCGGGCGCGGCAGAGCGGGCAGCTGGCGCTGGAGTGCAGCCAGCGATCGACGCAGTCGAGGTGGAAGGCGTGGCGGCAGCGGGGGAGCAGGCGGAGCAGGTCGGCGTCGTCGAAGCGGGCCAGGCACACGGCGCACTCCAGACCCTGCCGCGCCCCGCGCAGCGCCGCGAACCGGAAGAAGGGCAGCGACTCGATGACCGCCTTGCCCACGCCGGCGCTGGCCTCCGACTCGATCAAGGCGTCGGGGGCGGGCGCGCGGGAGGGGCTGGCGGTGGTGGTGGCGGGGAGGAGGGGCGTGTTGGCGGGGTGGCAGAACTTGGCGTACATGAGGAGGAGGAAGGTGAGGGAGAAGATCATGGTGAAGATGCCCACCACGATGGCCACGCTCGGCCGGAACGACACCTTCACGCCCGCCCCAGGCGGAGTCTCCTCCGCCGCCGGCTGCGCCTGTGTCCAGCAGACCAGCAGCAGGAGCAGCATGATCTTTGGCATGGCCACGCACGATTGGTGGAACGGTCCAGGTCAGTGCTGCGGGGTTGACCGCGCCATGGAAATGGACAAGTAGTAGACTACCCAGGAGAGGTGGGAGTGGAACCGAATGAAGGAGGAAGGAATGAGGCCGACGACGACGACGAGAGAAGAAGACGAGAGAGAGAGAGAGAGAGGTTCGGTTTGGTTGCTTGTCTTGTTCTCTCTGTGCCGACGTGGGTTGCTTATATCATCACTGACTTCCTCCTCTACCTGGTGGGTCCCGCTCATCCCCCAGTGCATGTCATGCCACTTGTCTTTTCTTCCCTTCAAAAAAAGAAAAAGAAAGTGCCCTTCTTCTTCATCGGACCGCCGGATCATACATACGCAAGGGCGGCCACATATATGATTTGACGCCGCCTGTCATTTTTCTTCTTCAATTTTTGTCACGTAGGATGAATTGTTTTTGATGTACCAAGGTAGGAGTATCATATTTCTTCTTCTGATAAACATAGGTTTTATTGTCCCTAAAAAAAACCCACAGGTTTTATTGACTTTTGACGTATCATCGAGGCCATGTATGTAACCATAAAGAATTCACACTCAGCTAGCCCGTGCATAATGAGATGCGCACAACTCATATTGACTCACGCAAACATTTTGACCAACGGTTTGACGAAACAAAGGCAAGCCAGTTCAACAAGACATGCAGCTCCTAGCTTGTATTTCTACCTTGGTAGCTAGAGCATGCCACCGTAAAACAACTCCTTGTGCTCCAGTGGATGTAATATTGGAAATCAACTACTGTATGTGGTACAGAGCCAATGTAAGTATGCACGTGCACTAGTAGAAAACAGGGCTTTGGTCCAGGCCGGGTCAGCCCATTAGCCCCGGTTCAGTCCAGAACCGGGATCAATGTGGGCATTGGTCCCGGTTCATGAGCCCAGGGGGCCGACCGGGCCACGTGGGCCATTGGTCCCGGTTCATTTAGACCTTTTGGTCCCGATTGGTGGGATTAACCGGGACCAATGGGCCTCGCTCCTGGCCCACCACCATTGGTCCCGATTCGTGGCTTGAACCGGGACCAAAGGCTCCCCTTTAGTCCCGGCTCATGTCATCAACCGGGACCAATGAGGTGCCTATATATACCCCTCGCTCGCAAGCAGAGCACCCCAGTGCTCTGTTTTTCTCTGGCCGAGGGGGAGAGGGCTTTGTGGTGCTCTAGCGCACCTCCTATGCACATGAGGTGTTCGATGGAATGCCCGAGCCACACTACTTAAGCTTTCTCCTCTCGAAGCTCGACCTCCAATCTCCATTTTCCTCGAGATTTGTCTAGATTTAGCGGTCTGTCACGCCCCGTCCCCGTCTTCACCGCCGTCGGTCACCCGCGCCGATCTCATCACCGACACCACCGTGGTGAGCCTCTTGTTCTTATCTTCTTTCTGAAAGGAAAAATATTCTTACTTGTATGTTTAGATAGATACTTGTATCATTTTCTTACATTTATTATTGCATCTTATATAGTGCGATGGTTTTGGTATCCGCCCCCGTCGGCCCTCGTCCTGTCTATGATTCGGATGTGGTATGTATATTATCTTTATAACTATTGGTTCATTTATTGTTTATGAAAATTATGCCGACCAACGTGACATAGATTTTATTTATCTAGGATGTATGTGAATCGGAAATGCCAACCGACCCTATTGTCGAGAGGTTAAATTTAGTTGAAGAAGAAAACAATTTGTTGAAGGAAAAAATAAAAAAAATTGAGGAGGAGAAGATGATATTGGAGTTGCATGTTGCGGATGTCGTCGATGATCACAAGATCAAGATGGATGCAATGCGCTTGAAGATTAGAAAGATTAGAAAATATGCCATTCATACCGAGGCTTGGTATCATTATGCCGTTGGATCAATTGTTACCTTGGTTGCGATTATGATCGCATTTGTTTTCGCATTGAAATGTTTTACATAGTTTCAGTGTATGGTTTAATTAATTAGATGCTCTGGAGAGCTATATGTTGTTAGATGAGAACTATGTATGCACTTTGGTTTTAATGTGATGATGAACTTCTATTAATTTGGACACTTAATTATATATAATGCACGCAGATGAACTGGCAATGGATGTACGGTGACAGACACACCCGCGAGTACATTAAGGGCGTGCATGAGTTTCTCGATGCGGCTGAGGCAAACAAGCAGAATGGTTTTATGTGTTGTCCATGCACTGAATGTGGGAACACGAGGTCTTACTCTAACCGGAAAATCCTTCACTCCCACCTGCTTTACAAGGGTTTCATGCCACACTATAATGTTTGAACGAGGCACGGAAAAATAGGGGTTATGATGGAAGACGGCGAAGAAGAAGACTACGATGACAACTATGTGCCCCCTGAATACGGTGATGCTGCAACGGGGGGAGCTGGTGAAGATCAAGAGGAACCAGACGATGTGCCCAATGATGCTGCAACGGGTGAAGCTGCTGAAGATCAAGAGGAACCAGACGATGTGCCCGATGATGATGATCTCCGCCGGGTCATTGTCGATGCAAGGACGCAATGCGAAAGTCAAAAGGAGAAGCTGAAGTTCGATCGCATGTTAGAGGATCACAAAAAAGGGTTATACCCCAATTGCGAAGATGACAATACAAAGCTCAGTACCGTACTGAAATTGCTGCAGTGGAAGGCAGAGAATGCTATGGCTGATAAAGGATTTGAGAAGCTACTGAAAATATTGAAGAAGAAGCTTCCAAAGGATAACGAATTGTCCGACAGTACATACGCAGCAAAGAAGGTCGTATGCCCTCTAGGATTGGAGGTGGAGAAGATACATGCATGCCCTAATGACTGCATCCTCTACCGCGGTGCATACAAGGATCTGAACGCATGCCCGGTATGCGGTGCATTGCGGTATAAGATCAGACGAGATGACCCTGGTGATGCTGACGGCGACCCCCCCAGGAAGAGGGTTCCTGCGAAGGTGATGTGGTATGCTCCTATAATACCACGGTTGAAACGTCTGTTCAAAAACGAAGAGCATGCCAAGTTGATGCGATGGCACAGTGAGAACCGAAAGAAAGATGGGAAGTTGAGAGCACCCGCTGACGGGTCGCAGTGGAGAAAAATCGAGAGAAAGTACTGGGATGAGTTTGCAAAGGACCCAAGGAATGTATGGTTTGCTTTAAGCGCGGATGGCATTAATCCTTTCGGGGAGCAGAGCAGCAATCACAGCACCTGGCCCGTGACTCTATGTATGTATAACCTTCCTCCTTGGATGTGCATGAAGCGGAAGTTCATTATGATGCCAGTTCTCATCCAAGGCCCTAAGCAACCCGGCAACGAAATTGATGTGTACCTAAGGCCATTAGTTGAAGAACTTTTACAGCTGTGGAATGAAAATGGTGTACGTACGTGGGATGAGCACAGACAGGAGGAATTTAACCTTAAGGCGTTGCTGTTCGTGACCATCAACGATTGGCCCGCTCTCAGTAACCTTTCAGGACAGACAAACAAAGGATACCACGCATGAACACACTGTTTAGATGACACTGAAAGTATATACCTGGACAAATGCAGGAAGAATGTGTACCTGGGCCATCGTCGATTTCTTCCGACCAACCATCAATGTCGAAAGAAAGGCAAGCATTTCAAAGGCGAGGCAGATCACCGGAAGAAGCCCGCCATGCGCACCGGTGATCACGTGCTTGCTATGGTCAATGATTCACACTACGTAATCTTTGGAAAGGGTACCGGTGGACTAGCTGTTCCGAATGACGCTGAGGGACACGCACCCATGTGGAAGAAGAAATCTATATTTTGGGACCTACCCTACTAGAAAGACCTAGAGGTCCGCTCCTCAATCGACGTGATGCACGTGACGAAGAACCTTTGCGTTAACCTGCTAGGCTTCTTGGGCGTGTATGGGAAGACAAAAGATACACCTGAGGCACGGGAGGACCTGCAACGTTTGCACGAAAAAGACGGCATGCCTCCGAAGCAGTATAAAGGTCCTGCCAGCTACGCTCTTACGAAAGAAGAGAAAGAAATCTTCTTTGAATGCCTGCTCAGTATGAAGGTCACGACTGGCTTCTCGTCGAATATAAAGGGAATAATAAATATGCCAGAGAAAAAGTTTCAGAACCTAAAGTCTCATGACTGCCACGTGATTATGATGCAACTGCTTCCGGTTGCATTGAGGGGGCTTCTACCGGAAAATGTCCGATTAGCCATTGTGAAGCTATGTGCATTCCTCAATGCAATCTCTCAGAAGGTGATCGATCCAGAAATCGTACCAAGGCTAAGGAGTGATGTGGCGCAATGTCTTGTCAGTTTCGAGCTGGTGTTCCCACCATCCTTCTTCAATATCATGACGCACGTCCTAGTTCATCTAGTCGACGAGATTGTCATCCTGGGGCCCGTATTTCTACACAAATGTTCCCCTTTGAGAGGTTCATGGGAGTCCTAAAGAAATATGTTCGTAACCGCGCTAGGCCAGAAGGAAGCATCTCCATGGGCCATCAAACAGAGGATGTTATCGGGTTTTGTGTTGACTTCATTCTTGGCCTTAAGAAGATAGGTCTCCCTAAATCGCGGTATGAGGGGAGACTGACTGGAAAAGGCACTCTTGGAAGAGACTCAATAATATGCAGGGACGGATATTCTTGGTCTCAAGCACACTACACAGTTCCACAGAACTCTACCTTGGTGACCCCGTATGTCGATGAACACAAGAACAGTCTGCGCTCCAAACACCCGGAGCAGTGCGACGACTGGATTACATGTGAACACATCAGTACTTTCAGCAATTGGTTGGAAACACGTCTCAGAGGTGACAACACTGTTTGTGATGAGTTGTACTTGTTGTCCAGGGGACCATTTTTGACTGTATTGACTTACAAAGGATACGAGATAAATGGGAATACATTTTACACGATCGCCCAAGATCAAAAGAGCACCAACCAAAACAGCGGTGTCCGCTTTGATGCAGCAACCGAGAGCGGAAAGGACACATATTATGGTTACATAGTGGACATATGGGAACTTGACTACGGACCTGATTTTAAGGTCCCTTTGTTTAAGTGCAAATGGGTCAATCTATTAGGCGGCGGGGTACAGGTAGACCCACAGTACGGAATGACAACAGTGCATCTGAAAAATCTTGGGTACACTGACGAACCGTTTGTCCTAGCCAATGATGCGGCACAGGTTATCTATGTGAAGGACATGTCTACCAAACCGAGAAAAAGAAAAGATAAGGAAGCGAATACATCATACGATGAGCCAAAGCGCCACATAGTTCTTTCAGGAAAAAGGGACATCCTGGGAGTGGACGGCAAGACAGACATGTCTGAAGATTATGAAAAGTTTCATGAAATTCCTCCCTTCAATGTCAAGGCTGACCCAAGCATCCTGATAAACAATGAAGGTTATCCATGGTTACGGCGCAATAAGCAAATGACACAAGTAAAGAAAAAGTGAAGACTTTCTCCCGCAACTTTGTAACACACGAACATGCTACCATTGTCCGTTTTGTACATGCACATGCTATGTGGGTGAAATTATGATACCATCCCAACTTTCAACTTTTTCAAAGTTCATTTGAAATGCTTTCATGTCTTATGGTTCGGCCCTCGTAATACCATGACCATTAGTCCCTGGCCCATGCCAACTTTCAAACCGGGACTAAAGGGTTGGTCCTCGTTGCGGGCCGAGTTTAGTCCCACCTCGCCAACCGAAGGGGGCTCACACCGGTTTATAAGCCCTTCCCTCTCTGCCTTGTTGAGCTCCTCTCAAAGTGAAAATAGATGCCCTAATAGAGAAAAGTTTAACCTAAATTCATAGTGAATTTCTCTGAAATTCATAGAAATTTACTAGGAATTTAGGTTGAATTTTCTCTATAAGCGCATCTATTCTCATTTTTTTAGTAAGTTAATCACAAACTTGTGATTCAAACAATTTTCAAAGAATTCAAATTTTAACTATTCAAATTTGAAAACTAATGGCACTAACAGAAAGTTTATAATTTTTCTAAAACTAATGGCACTAACAGGAAGTTTATAATTTTGCTAACCTAAAAGCAAACAGAATTAAAAATTAAAGCAAAAAACAAAAGAAAATAAATAATGCAAAAAACAAATCAAAAAAACAGGAAAAAACTATTTTTATAGTAAAGTTAATCACAAAATAAAATAAATAAAGCAACAAAGAAAACAAAAAAACTAAATAAGTGTTTTCAAATTTAAAAACTAATGGCACTAACAGAAAGTTTATAATTTTTCTAAAACTAATGGCACTAACAGAAAGTTTATAATTTTGCTAACCTAAAAGCAAACAGAATTAAAAATTAAAGCAAAAAACAAAAGAAAATAAATAATGTAAAAAACAAATAAAAAAACAGGGAAAAACTATTTTTATAGTAAAGTTAATCACAAAATAAAATTTGAAAACTAATGGCATTAACAAAAAGTTTATAATTTTTCTAAAACTAAAAGCATAAAGAATTAAAAAATAAAGCAAAAAACAAAAGAAAATAAATAAAGCAACAAAAAAACAAAAAAATGCCACCTACTGGGCCACCACGGCCTGAATACGACTAGAAACCCTACCATGGGCCAGGATTCAGGCCCGCAGCAGGCCCAGTAGGCCCACAGGCATTGCAGTGACAGATTAGGCCCGAAAGCCTGCAGTTGAGAGGAGCTCGGGAGGGTGGGCACAGCAGCGCTTATAAACCACTCCCGAGCCCTCTCAACTAGCGAGGTGGGACTAAACTTTTGGGCGCGGGGTAGCACAAGGCCATTGGTCCCGGTTGGTGGCACCAACCGGGACTAAAGGGGGCATTGGTCACGGTTCGTGCATTGGTCACGGTTCGTGGCACCAACCGTGACCAATGCCCCCC
>NC_041380.1:608262550-608278537 GCF_002162155.2 Triticum dicoccoides | reverse complement strand
CCCGCCCCGCCCGTCGCCATCGCCCCGGCCCGCTCGTTGCCGTCGCCCTACCCGTTGATCCGGCCGGCGCCCCTCCCCTGTTTTTTTATATATTATATATGCTTGTGTATATTGCCTCTTTGTGTATATTATGTATATATGTCAGTATATGTATTGTGTATATTGCTTCTTTTCAGATTTTTTTTCATATATATGTTTGTATTTTGTATTTTTCTTTTTTATAAAAATGTATATATGTTTTATGTTCTCTGTGTATATATGTTCATATATGCAAAAGTTAGGTTTAAATATTTAGAAAAGGATTATCTATATATGTTCTCTGATTTAGTACATTTTAGGTTACTTTCATTTTTAGAAAAGTTTTATATATTTAGGAGAGGAAAAAGGAAAATAAGAAGAGGAAAAAGGAGAAGAAGAGGAGAGGAAGAAAAGGAAAGAAGAGGAAAGAAGAGGAAAGAAGAAAACTTTTCTATATATTTCTATTTTTTCTTCTTCTCCTCTATTCCTTTCTTCTTCTCCTCTTTTTTTTCTTCTTTTTTTTCTTCGATCTTCTCCTCTATTCCTTTCTATATGCAAAAGTTACAATTTTAGAAAAGTTTTATATATGCAAAAGTTACAATTTTAGAAAAGTTTTATATATGCAAAAGTTACAATTTTAGAAAAAGAAGGATAGGAAAGAAGAAAATAAGAAGAGGAAAGAAAGAAGAAGAGGAGAGGAAAAGAAGAGGAGAAATAAATAATTAAGAAGAAGAAAAAAGAAGAAAAAGAAGAGGAGAAGAAGAAAGGAATATTCCTTTCTTCTTCTCTTCTTTTTTTCTTCTTTTTTTCTTCGATCTTCTCCTCTAGCTATTCCTTTCTTCTTCTCCTCTTTCTTCTTCTTCTTCTTCTTCTTAATTTTTATCGGGAACGAGGGTGTCGAGGATCGCCGAGGGGTCAAGGGTCGGGAACTAGGGTAGAGGGTCGAGGGTCGTTAAGGGGTCAAGGGTCGAGGGTTTCAGGGTCGAGGGTTCGAGGGTTCTATAGGGTCTAGGGATCGAGGGTCGAGGGTTCCAGGGTCGTCTAGGGGTCGAGGGTTCCAGGGTCGTCGAGGGTTCGAGGGGTCGAGGATCACCGAGGGGTCGAGAGAGGTTTCCTAGTATCAAAGTATTAAAGAAATCCATGGCTTCATCATTAGCCAGAAGTAACCAGGGCATGACGAAGTCCTCCAAAGTTATTTTGGAATGGTGTCCCAGATAGGATAATTTGCCTTTTTGTATGAATTTCAGCAAAGGCCTTCCAAATAACGATATTTCGAAGGTGTTGCTGAACTTTGTACCAAAAAGCGAATTATCTTATCTAGGATTCCGTTCCAAAATAACTTTGGAGAGCTTCGTACCATCATGCACATGTTACTTTCGCCTAGTGATGAAGACATGGTTTTGTTGAATCCTTTGACACTAGGCAACCTTCCAACCCCTCGACGATCCTCTCGAACATGAGAGGAAGAACAGGATAAAAAAAGAAGAGGAAGAAGAAAAAAAAGAGGAGAAGAAAGAATAGAGGAGTTCTTCTCTATTCTTTCTTCTCCTCTTTTTTTTCTTCTTCTTCCTCTTTTTTTATCGGGAACGAGGGTCGTCGAGGGACATATAGATGTAGTGTCGTCGTTGTCGATATATACCCCCTCCCAATAGCTTCAACACGTGGGGGAGGGTCGAGGCCACTAATTAATATATATGATTCCTTACTATGATTAGGTAGCTAGTTCTACGTTTGGCACATATCCATCTGTCATGTTTGAATAATAATTGCCATATTGTAAATATTTATAGAAACTATGGACACCTCCCTAGACGAAGCAAAAGAAGCGTTGTTGAGGGACATAATCGCAGAAGGAAGTGATGCCGTCTCGTTGTTTCTCAATGACACCGATGGTCTGGAAGGAGAGGGTGAACAAGCTGGCTACGGTGACCTAATGCCGGTGCAAGAAGAAGAACATGAGGACGGCTCCGGTGACCCAATGCCGGTGCAAGAAGGAGACCGTGATGATGGCTCCGGTGACCGAACCAAGTCCGGCCAGGTATATATATTAGTTAAGCCTGTGCTGACTAGCTGATTGATGCATTCATTGTTTTGGTATGTACACATATTAATTAAGTCTTTGTTCTTTTTTCTAGCCCTCCGGATCGAGCACAACTTCGGTAAAGAGACGAGGCCCGAAGAAAAAGTTGAGCTCGGATGAAAAGTTTGAGATCATAGCAATCGCGCCCGACGGCCAACCGATTGAACCCCTCCGGACAAAGAGCGCATTTGTTGCTCAGTGCAGGGTTCTGGTTAGGGACAAGATCCCGATAAGCATCCAGCAATGGTTTAAGCCGGCTACAGAAGACCCTGAGGTGTCTTATGTCAATGATATGCAGAAAAATGATCTTTGGACTGAGCTGAAGTCAAATTTCACCCTACCGCCAGAGAATAATCCAGAGAACCCAGTTAAAGAGCAATTAATCAAGTCTTTTGCTCTTAAGAGGATGGCAGAACTATTCAGGAGGTGGAAGAAAGAGCTGAATAAGTTTGTCGAAAATAATGAGACACCAGAATTCAAGGGCAGATATGAGAAGATCAGAGATCACTGGCCCGCATTTGTGGCCCACAAGACATCGGAAAAGAGTAAGAAGATGTCGGCGACAAACAAGCAAAATGCTGCGAAGAAGATGCTTCACCATCGCACGGGGTCAGGTGGCTACCTCGTAGCCCGGCTAAGTGGGCCAAGACTGAGAATGATCTGGTTGATAAAGGGATCGAACCAGAGACAATTAGCTGGCCAGACCGTTGCCGGACTTGGTTCTTCGGGGCTGGCGGAACCTTGGACCCTGTAACAGGGAAGTGCATTTGGACGAACGATCAAATGGACATACCAGTCAGGAAGCTTAAGCAGTATATCAAAGCAGCGCAGTAAGGGAAGTTCTTTCCAGACAGAGATAATGACGAGCTCACAATGGCCCTCGGGAATCCTGAGCACCCTGGACGGACACGAGGCACGCCAGGCTTCATTCCGTGGAAGGTTGGGTTTCCGGACGCAGGCGGTTACAAATCCCATGAGAGGAGGAAAAAAGTGCAGCAGACCCAAATGCAGGCGCTGCAAGCAAGGGTAGACGCGATAGAGGAACAAGAAGAAAATCGCAGCAAACGTACTGCCGAAGCCTCCCCCGAAGCTACCCCGCCATCTCAGCGCAGAAGTAGCGTGGCTTCCACCGAGCTGCTTCAGCCGGAGCATGCCTTGATGGCTCCTGCAAGCTATCCCGTGGATGCTATCATGGAGTCTCAAAATTGCCACCTTATGACGCAATGGATAAATTTGAAGGTCAAGGCGGCTGTTGGCTCTGTTTATCCTACTGAACCCGGCGCAACTTTTCACTGCCGGTCGATTCTAGAAGGATATGCTAGGGTGATGGTGGATGAAATAACGGAGGGATTTGAGGACCTCCAGCTTGACCACCCTACCGGTGAAGGGGAGACTCGGCTGGGGTCTGCTCTGAAGACTCCATGCCTATGGCGGAAGGAGCTCATCAACCTTCCGAACTGGACGCCTCCGCCTCCTCCTCCTCCTCCGGCGAGTCAGGGCACTCCGCCTCCTCCACCGCCTCCTGCTCCGGCAAGTGACGATCAGGGCCCTCGGCTGGCTCCTTCTCCGGCGCGTGGCGGCACTCCGCCTCCTTCTCCGCCTGCGCCGACGCGCCCGAGCAGCCAGCCTCCTCCTTCTCCGCCTCATCAGCAAGGGCGGAAGAGACCTGCCGCCGCTCCAGCTGCTCCGGCGCGTCGTAGTCCTTCTCCTCCGCCTCGTAAGCAAGTAAAGAAGACAACCGCTCCGTCTGCTCGGTCGGCGTCCAGCAGTACAACCAGAGGCGGGAGGACATACAGATTCGGTCCTTCTTTGAAGACTCCAGAGAAGTTACCATATGAGAGGACCCCGATGAGAACGCCGAGATCGCGCGAACCGAAGTGGATGACTGGTTTCAAGGGTTGAGAGCAAAGAGACATCCACCTCCGGAGGAGAAGGTAGATCCGGTGAAAGTGAAGCACACTCTGGCTGCCCTGGCAAAACCACCCAAGTCTCCGCCGAAAGGCAACTATGAGCGCATTATTGCAAAGACATGGGCCGAAGCGGAGCAGTCGAGAAGTACAGTCAGTGATCAAAGGCCGAAAGAACGACGAGCAGTTGGGAAACAAATTGCCCAGCTCGGCGAACAAGCGAAGCAATCGTGCCCCCCCCCTCAAGGTGCGTAGCGACATCGTCGATCCGAGGATGGTGCCCGGTTACAGCAATGTTGACGATTACCTGCCCGACGATGTACATTATGATCCCATGGAGGTGCAGATACACAGATACGAGTACGGGAAGCCTCTCGTCAAAGATGAAAAATCTTTAACAACGATGATGCAAAGATTATATGATTGGTACTTGAAAATCTGCAGAGAGTCTGGGGGGAGGAGTACTTTGTATGCGAGAGTTAAACCGGAGCATGACCTCATTGGAATTGAACTGTTGCCTATTCCATTTGAGGAGTTCTATCAGTTTTTCAATCAATTGGCCCTCGATAAAACAACGATCACCTGCTACTGTCTGTAAGTACTACTACTTCTGTCATTAAGTCTCTCTATATAGCTCATCTCTTTCATTGCATGTATTTATAATTATCCTCACTATATTATGCAGAATGAAGATCGCCGAATTGAAGAAAAGACAAATCGGTGATATTGGGTTCGTTAACACATATCTCATAGATGCAACTGAGGTTCAACATCGTCCCGGAGATACCGAGGCCAACTTGCTACGATCATTTAAAAAAAATGAAAACAAAGATATAATACTCTTTCCTTACAACTTCAAGTGAGTGTTACTGTCATGTGCATATTCGGTTTCCCTTATATATTAGTCCAGGTTATAGTAATGTAATTGATGAGTTATGCATGCGTGTGCAGTTTCCACTATATTCTCCTAGAGATTAGGCTTGAGCAGGGAGTAGTAACCGTCTTGGACTCTAAACGAAAAGATCCCTAGGAGTATGCGGATATGACTGAAATCCTTAAGAAGTAAGTTAAATCGATCATTATCCACCATATCAGCAACTTTGTTCATTTCCTGATATCAAGTAATTGTTTTCTTTGTCCGGCAGGGTTTGGAGAAAATTCACCAGAAAAGTTCCGGGACTGCCGAAGGAGCTGGAATTTAGACACCCGAAAGTAAGTACTATAGTAGCATGTTCCAAGCATCTCCTAGTGATTCAAGCGCTAGTTTCATCAATACCATTTAGCATTCTTGCTTATCAGTTTGATTGACCTCTATTTCTTGTAAAGTGGTTGTGGCAGGAAAAAGGGAATGATTTCTGTGGATACTACGTCTGCGAGTCCATCCGCCACACGACCTGTGAGCGGGGCAGGTACTCTGACGAACAATATGAAGTACGTAAATAACAACATTCACAATTTTATTTTATTACCATCATTTATATTGAGTTTCATTCATTCATATATATATGTATTGACTCCCTTCTTCAAATTAGATGTTTCGGAAGCGGGGTGAACTCCTAGCACCAGCTCGCATGCGAGCAATTCAAGAGGAATTGGCGGCATTCTTTCTTGACCAAGTGATCGCTGAAGACGGAGAATACTATGTGGACCATGAGTCCGTATGATTATATTTGTAAGAGATAATTATTGTATATATGTAGCCGGTAGTATCAGATAGATATACGAGAACTTGTTGTTCGAGCAATATCTCGGAGAAGGAGAGGTGGTCGATATCACTTCTCTCTGTATGCATATATGTTCATGATGATCTTCTGTTTCCTTCGTTTGCTTACTAGCTAACTAGCGTGTCTAGTCCTCTCTATACGTATGTATAGTACGTAGCGTCGACCAAGCACGGACATAAGAGATGACACTTCTCTCTATTAATTATATCTAGCTAACACAATATATGAAACACCTAAATTAACCCCCCAAAACCCCCAAACCCCCCCCCTTTAAAAAAAAAACAAAAACCCCAGTCACAGAAATGCTGACGCATGGATGCCTATTGGTCCCGGTTGGTGCCACCAACCGGGACCAAAGGGTCTCTTGCCTGGGCTCCGCACACAGGCCACGTGGAGGCTCATCAGTCCCGGTTCTGGATTGAACCGGGACTAAAGGTACAGGGCATTAGTACCGACACTTTAGTCCCGGTTCAGGAACCGGGACTAAAGGCCCTTACGAACCGGGACAACAGGCCCTTTTTCTACCAGTGTAAACTCGCATGCCGAAATTCACTGCCCTCGTCCATATTCAAACTTGGTCTTCAAGCAGTTTCACCCGTAGGTGGCCAGAGATTAGCATCAATGTCACATGTTCAACAATCTCTCCAGTGACTAAAATATTCTTATCCACGGGCTGGAATCAACAAAGTATATCCAATGAATAGTTCTGAAGCCATATACTAAAATCTAAAATATGAAGACATGTTCCAGAAAACCAATTTAGTTTGCAAGAAAATACATTCCTCTAACAGAGACCTGAAAAACACGAATATTTTCAGTTTGCAAACGCATACCAACAAACAGGTAGAGGCCAGCAACAAACAAGAACATATCACACTTGCAGATTAACTGAGGCTTCACTACCTTAAACCGAAAAAGAAAATAAAGATATCACAGGAGAAGTTTGGATGTACCCAATTCATCATAGCATCCCCCATCGACCCGTCTCCGGACGGTGACGGTGACTCCGACGGCTCCGAGATCTCGGACACCGACATGAGCGGCCTGTTGGCACCGGATATCCTCCACCCAACGTCCTTGTGGAGACTCAGGCATAGCTGCAAGCCCCATGGTTCTTTGTCAGAGGACGAGAGCGGCAACCAAGGAGGAGGGGACGATGCGGGGCTAGAGCACGGCGAAATGAACCAATCGTAAATGGATCCGAATAACTTTTCCTAAGCCAACATCACAAGAGAGTAGCCTGAACCCTGCAAGCCAAATTGTTTTCCTCACTTCTGAACCCACACTGTCTTGAACAATGTTCCCCATCACCAATGCAGATGTATCAAACAGATCGTCCAAATTGTAAACATCAACAAATTCAGTTTTTTCTTGCTCCCCACCGACTATACGGCCTTAATACCGACGGGGTTGCATAAAGAAAGAAACGCAGAGACATGAAAGCAATTTGCAGTCTCAGTACATCTCGCCTTTGAGGTTGTCGTCGATGCCTCCGTCATCCCCAAGATCCTCCTTCGGCGTTCCGCTCGCTTAAGCTCACACCATAGTACACAGAGGAAACACAACATTAAGCAGTCAGCAGTCCATAACTACCATATACACATCTAATCCGATCTGACAGCTCAAGAAAGATTCAAAATCCACTCACCGTATCGTGATTGTTGTGGTCAACCAGGAGTCCAGGAAGGCTTCCCCGAGCTGGCTTTGGCACATGAGTGAATCCTGAACCAGACAAACACCATAAGAAATAGATCATCACCATGCCAATCAGAAAACGAGAGGTCTAGGGAAGATCAAAGAAACACCACAACAACCTAATCGACTATATCTCTTCTTTAATAATTTCTTTTCTTCTTTGTAAATCTATTTTTTCAACATGGCAGAAGGATTTATCCCTATCCAATCTTGCAGATCTAAATTTCCTATGTGCCATATATGTTAATACCCCCAGCCTAAAATCCGAGAAGTGCAAAAACAAAAAAACTGAGAAAGTTCCCTTGGTTATTATATGTTTTTGTCAAACTGGCAAAATCATCTGTAGGCAGTACAAGTTTTACGCCGCCTACAAGAACTGAACTTCCACGGCCACCTCACAAATGTAGGAAAAAGTTAGGCAAGCAACAATATATTGAGGATGAAAAATATGCTTATCGATACATTAGTAGAGAAACCAATCATATACCTTCAGATTTAACGACGCAATTATCCTAGAAAAGATCTTAAGCATGGAGAGCTCTTCAACTGAATGAAAAACAACAAATCAGCATATCAATCAACAACATAAGAGACAGTTTGTTAGCAAATCCAGCAGTAAACAAAAAACACACTGCTAATTCTTAATATCATAAACCTGTAAGATTTGTACACACAGAGCAATGTCAGTAATTCTTACGCCAAATCAGTATACCATCAACATAGTACAACACCGACTAAAGAAAATCATTTCAACATGAATCCGACGAACCATAGAGAACTAACTAAGGGATAATTAAGGTGTAAATGCAGGCACATACCTCTGCTTATAGAAGTATCTCTTACAGTACTCTCTTCCACAGCTTGATTACAGATCTAAGCTTCTATGTAGCATGCACCTGAGAGCCAGACATGGCAATGATGAGCATTGATATATTAAGAAATATATTCGTTCAAGTCAGAGGCAGAAAAAAGAGAACACTCATTCAGTTACAATTTTCTAACCTTTAAATTCTCACTCGTCTTCCACGAAAAAAGATGCTAACTGAATAATATTATTCCCTGTCATAAGAATGATATTATTTAGTGTCCAAGAAATGTCAGGTTGCTGGATTAGTTCAAGGGACAATTTAGACAGCCAAAATAACAATAACACGCACGCATCAGACTCCTCTCTGTTTTTGCGTGGCTGTAGAGAAGGTTGTGGAGGATGGTGTGATCTCACCTGACAGGACCTGCCTCTGTTGCCGTGCGCGAAGAAGAGGGGTGCGGAAGGAGGCGGCTGCGTGTGACGAAGATGGTGCAAGGATGGAGGCGGCAGCGCTCGGACCACCATCAATGCTCCTCTCCTTCCTTATCTCTCTCCCTCATCTTCTCTCACTTCTGCAGGGACCGGTCCATGGCGCTGCATTAAATCGAGCGCCCCCGTCGTAGCACTTGGCCTGCAGGTCGCCGCCGCTGCCGGAGATGCCCACCACTGTGCCCACACGCCTCTGATCCGGCGGGATCCCCTACTCCTCCACCTCCACCGCAAATATCTCTCGCTCTCGATTTACCTGGACAGTACCATGGCGACGTGGCTATCGCAAGAAAACGAGCTTGATGCACACCTTATTGTTTTGGATTCCATCGTTTATTCCAGACTATCATACAAATATACTACTACATATATAGCATCTTCCTGCAATTCGCCTATATATATCACCCCGGCCATCATATAAGTATGATTCGCCCCTCCATTTCTAATTTTCTACCTCGCATGCATATTATATATATTTGGCTTATCCTAATTTCAACTTTGTAAAGTATGTGTCTTTCTTGCACTTGGTTTCTTTATGCAAGGACAGCTCCAACGGCAACCAGCAAAATACACCCGCATCTGTCCTCGGACAAGAAGACCGGTCCGCGGACATAGATGTGAGAGGACGCCATCCAACCGTAGCATGTATATATCCATCAGCAAATTCAAATTCAAATGTACGCTAGTCCACACAACACGCCGGATCACACCCACGCTAGATCGCATCCCCGATCACAACCAAAAAAAAAAGGTAAATATGCTTAATTTTTACATGCTTGAATCCAAAATAATATCAGTCCGACAGTCCATGCATTTCTGCCCTTCTAGACCAGCAATCGCAGTAAGCTGCTCCCCGATCAAGGAGGTGTCGTCGCCGCCGCGTAGGCAGCCTCTGCATCCGTGTCCGCCTCCGCCTCCACCGCGTCCTCATCTTCCACCGCATTCAAGGTCAACATCTTGCCGTCCCCGCATTGGTGGCAATCCTCACCTCTTCTCCTCGAGCGCCGCCTTCCTCTATTCAATCATGGCCCTCCTCTCTTTGAGTTGGATCTTTTTGTCTGTCGCCTTCATGAACTGTTTGAACCTCTCTGCCTTCCTCTCCTCCTTGATGTCCGAGCACCTCACACATGCCTCCTCCTTCGCCAAGTCTCCTCGAACCTCTCCGTCAGCTTGGCTACCGCACCTTCTCGCTTCATCCTCTCCTCCTCCCACTTCTTGCCCTGTAAAATTCTTCTAACCTTTTTCAGCGGTTCTTGGGTTAGTTCGGTAGCGTCGCCAGTTTCTTCCTCGTTGGCTTGGGTGTCGGTCTTAGCAATGAAAATGTTCCACTTCGGTTGCCCATTCAACTTCAACCAACAATGCATGACGACCATGAAGGACTTCTTCTTCAACTTCTTGTATATCACACAAGCACGAGTAGGCTACAAACTGAAACAATGCATATCCGTATAGTGAGCAAAAAAACAATCCATGTGCGGCTAGTGATCAACAAAACTAAATCATATCCGGCTGGTGATCAACAAAACTAAAGCATATACGGCTCGTGATCAACAAAACTAAAGCATATCCAGCTCGTGATCAACAAAACTAAAGTATATCTCGCTAGTAATCAACTTATTTGCTCGGTGATTTGTGCACCGCTAGGCCACCTTGCAATGAGATGCTTCAAGTGCCCGCAATACTTGGAGACGACCTCTTGGATGGTGTACCATCGATGGTTGAGTTACTTACACTCACGGTTATGGATCAACGCGTCGGAGTAGGGCACGAAATGTTTGTGCTCATGGAACCATATGTAAATGTTCCTCCAAAAGGTTGTGCCCTTTTGCTCCGTGCTGAGGAGAGGATCAAGGCTAGTGGCCAACCATGCATCGCACAACAGGTTGTCCTCCCGCATGTTGAAGCGTTCTCCTCTAACTTTCTTCTTCAGACCGCTGGCTGTATCATCCGGATCATCGACGACATCATCGTCATCCTCCTCCTCCCCCTTCGGATGCTGCTCTCCGGCGGCCCAATGTTGTTGTTGTTGTGTGCCATCGCCGCCCTTGGTGTAGGACTGTTGCGTGGCCGTCTGGGTGTAGGACTGCTGCTATTGGTAGTTGCCGGACTAGGTGGGATCCGAGTCTTCCACCTGCCTGTCCTCATAGCCCCCTTCTCCTCCCTCGCCTCCATCGTGTATGATGTCAACCATCTCCATGTCCGCGTCATATGCCGGCTCCACCGCTCTGGGCCTTGCAGCAAACAGTGTGTTGGCACGCACCTGCTCCCAGCCCGTGCCCGGACGAGTGGCAGCAAAGAATACTCGGAGAAGAGTGGCACCACATTAATGTCGACCATGTAAGGCACCGTACGTCGGGGGTTCCGAGCTGCTTGGCGGTGTAGTAGTACGAAGGCTTGTAAGCTCCGACCACGGTGCTGTCTGTACTGTCGGCGCACCCATCTGTCGGCGTCCACCACGGCCGTGCCAACCGCTATGTCCGCCATAACCTCCACACCCATCGCCACCACTAGGCCCACCGGTGGCCAACTGCTTCTTGAGTTTCTCCTCCTTTGCGGCCTTCACTTTGACGAGACGATTTGGCTGCGTGTCCGAGCTGATCTTTGGGGTGAGCGTGATGCTCGGATCCTCTGAAACCTCCACCAGCTCCATCTTCGACAGTTTCATGCGTCGGCGGCAAAAGAAAGGAGAGGGTGGGAGAAACGAGCGGGAATTAGGCGGAGAGCGGCGAGGAATGGAAGAAGAGAGTGAGCGATTTTGGCACGAAAACAGTGCGGGATGATACAAAAACGTGGGCTCCGCCTTCATTTTGGTTGCGCTAGGGGGGCGGAGAGCGATGTTTCGCGTGTCCGGCCTCCCGCAAATCTCCTCGACGCTTGTCTCCAGTTTGCGGTAGAAAATGCACCGCGGGCCAATACATGCCTGTGTTGGATGGCTTCCGCGGTCCGGACAACGCGGTCTGGATGGTTGCGGAAGGTTTGAGGGTCGGGATTGGAAATTCCCTAAGGCTGCGACATGCAAGCTTCTTCAAATTCCCCCTGAATACAACATGCTCCTTTGCAGAGAGAGCGAAGATTTAGGTGACTCTACATGGCACAAGATCAACCTGGTCAGCGGATAAACCCTCGCTACGGGTTGTGCAGCCCTCAGCGGAGATCATGTAGATTTACCCCCCTAGGGTGGGGCCGCACGAAAGTTGTGGTGGAGCTAGGTCTAGGAAATTGCGGTTGATACCATGTAAGAGGATTAGAGAGGGAGAACTGTTGTAATTCCGTGTGTTGTACTGAACCTCCCAGGCGTATTATATAGAGTGCAAAGCTTGGAGGGAAAGGAGCCGTGTCCTAGGAATAAGGTAGGAATCGTATCGAAGTGATTACTACCAAATCCTAACCTATCATTATCAATACTCTAACATGTTTGCCCCTAGCTTGATTTGGTTCAACCTTTATATAGTATACCCTAAAAGATTGTTATTGATATTACATAAATAATGACCCGATCAATTAGAATGGTGGAGCGAGTAAGAAGGTTCTTGTTACGTTCTAAAATTAAGTTTTCCAGTATGTATGTACTAATAACCAAGCAAGCATGAACCGTGGTTCTCTCAAAACAGGCACTATGCCCTGCATCATATTAATAAAGCTACACGGCTACACGATACAAGGTGTTGAGGAGAACCTCAAAAGCTGATCAAAATACGAAAACACAAGAAAACATGCCGAGAGTGCTAAACACACACACACACACACACACACACACACAAGGGTGCATTACTGAAAGTCTTCAGCTAACCCCCGAAGAAGCACATGAGGCATGCCATCGCAACAGAGATACACCCAGACTCATTAAAGACATACCAAGAGGGTCACGATGCAAATCCCCCGCCGCCATTGTGTGCCCAACCGGACAGAGGTTTTTTGTTTTGAATGCCGGAGGGTAGGAAGAGGGCCACAGCGGCGCCACAAGAGAAAAGCGACGCCCGCAGGCATCACTTCGGGGAGGAGGGGCCGAGGGGGAAAGAGAGGCGGGGAAGAGACACGACTGGAGGCACGAGGGTTTTGACCCATACGTATCCACTCATGGATGGTACTTAATTGTCCCATGGCCAACTAAAAAGAAGTGGGCTGAAAAAGTTTGTTCAGAATTAATTAATTAATTAAAGTACCAGGATTACGTACATTTCGTTTGCTGGGCTATGACTCCATAACTTTTTATGTACTACCTCCGTCCTGGTTTACTGGTGCCCTTTGTATTTTGCGCTAAATTTTGGCCTTAGATTTAACTAATAAAATGCTAATGCATGTAACAAAAAGTAATATCATTGAAAACTATGTTCAGATATAAATCCAACCATATAGTATTTTGGTGACATGCATTATTATTTCTTAGTTAAATCTATGGCCAAAGTTTGGTACAAAATACTAAGGGGACTAATAAATTAGGACAGAGGTAGTAGTACGTACTGTAGCTAGGTTCATACGTACATCCATAATAAATAATCCATTGTACTCCTACTACTACTAGTGGATATATATACTGACACCTCATAATTTATAAATCTATGATGCATGCACTCTAGAAATCAATGGACTGTGCGCATGGCATTTTTAGAGCTCTGTGCGGGTAGCATGCCATGATACTTAAAGAAGATTCTAGCTACTAACTTGCTTACAAACGAAGAATGAAAGGAAAAAATAATTGTAGCTGCAAAATACACTAACACCACCATCACCACCACTATTACTACTGCTACTGTTGCTGCTGCTACTACTACTACTACTTATATAATTGCATTGTTAGTTATTCATGCACTCTAAAAATAATTGCATTGGTGGTGCAATGCAATGCAGTGCGTGCGTGCGTGCGTGTGTGCCTGCGTGGGTGTGTATGTGTGTGTGTGTGTGTGTGTGTGTGTGTGTGTGAGAGAGAGAGAGAGAGAGAGAGAGAGAGAGGTGTTGGTGTTGGTGTTGATGTTGGTGTTGGTGGATCAGTAGCTCGCTCGTGAGTCGTGACAGACAAAACAAAAAAGAAATTGATAGAGATCCACGATAGCACTGCATATGCATACATGCATGATAGCATCCATCCATCTTTACTTTCTTACTTATTACTACTCCCTGCGTACGAGTACAAGCAAGCAAGCAAGGATGAATGAGGTACGTAGTACTACAAGCAAGCAAGCAGCAAGCTCGTTAGCTACTCCGATCCTAGCTAACCTAAGTAGGCCATAGACAAACCACCAAGGCAAGGACTCACTGGTTGGACCAGCATGACTGACTGACTGACTGACGATCCATCGACCAGCAATTAATACAATTTGCTGGCTACAGATTTGGCCTACACCTGACTTGGTCACAAGAACCAGATTCATCTTACCTTGCATAAAGTGAAACGGTGAGTTTTTCCCTAACTTCTCTGACAGATGAGTTAAAATTCAGATGTTAGCCACACCATACAAACCTTCACTAAACCTCAGAGAAATGAGAGAAAAACAGAACATACCCCAGAAGCAAAAGTAAGCAACATTGCGACTCAAACTTAGCAAAAGCAGTCACCAATGTGTGGCAACAAATCAAGGCTAATACAACTTTGGCTTTCATTTACCAATCTGTCTATATATACCTACATTAATTAGAGACTCCCTATAAATTTCCATGTTAACCAGAAATTAGAAGCCGGTAATCTGGTGGGGCTGAGTTATATATTACGGTGTAGATCAGTCCTAGAAATTACCATGTTAATGATAAACTAGGAGACACTAATCCAGCGAGACCGAATTATAACGGCTCAGATTAAAGACAAAGCCCATGTCAGCTACGAGTCTTATAATAAAGAGCCATTGATCAGCAGGACCAGGTTATAATTCTGATCTGAAAAAGTTCATGAAGTCAAACCCATGGTTCGTCTAGGTCTTCTGCCGTTCCTCACGGCTGCCACAAAAGTTCTTCACCGGGAACTCCTCTGCTTGCAGGATGGTGTTGCCGCTGCTGCTGTATCAGCGTGGGTTGTGTCTGATCTTGCCACAAATAAGAAAAAGAGAGAAATCTAAAGTGGAGATAAGGATATGGCCCGGAGCAGCTCATGGGCAGCAGACAACACAAATTGCTTTGGGGGAATTTAATCGGAAGAGTGAAGGGAATACATCAATTGGAAGATGGCAAGCAGCATCTAACCGGGATGGAAGGAGAATTCATGGGCTCTGTCCACATTTCGTGAGCTTGCCATGCAAGAGTGATTCCACGCTGCATGGTAAACCCTAATTATTCATTAATTAGAAAGTAGATGGGTGGATTGGAGAGATTCATGATAAGCACTTTTCTGGAGATTTGGTTGTATGTGCATGTAAATGATTAAACAGTGCGTAATTTCAAAAGTAAGCCAATGGTAAAAGTCGGGGCTTGTATACTAAGATTTCCAACAAAACCACTGTTGTTCACTTCCTATTTAAGGTTTCCAGGCTACTTCAAAAAAAAAAAAGATTTCCAGGCTACGACCAAATATCTGATTCTGGCGCTGCAGTTTTTTTAGTAAGAAAACATTGCTGTTTAGAGTATTTTCCATCATTTTGGAGGTAGAATAACATTAGGATTAAATCATGAAAGTTGCTGATATATATTTATCTAGATATCATGGGTATATCATTTTCTATGGTGGGATAAAAATATTAGAACATAAAAAATAAATAATTTGATACCGCTCTTAAGGCCGTATGTTGGTGTGCAGGGGCGGAGCCAGGATTTGAGTAAGTAGATAAAAATAATCTAGTGCAGAAAATAATCATCAAGAACAAGGTTGAGAACTTCCACATTGGCTTCGTTGAAAATTTGAAGCAAACAGCTTAGTGAAATAACATAATCTTAAAACTGTTTTGCATCACGATAATTTTTAAGACACGCACAAGATCTGAATACTTGATAGCATCTCAAATCACACCCAAAAAAACAACTAAAATCTGATATAATATCTAGATGAGAACTGAGAGAGATTAGTATATAGTGTGATGTGTTAACCTTGGCTCATTCGAGGCTGGAGCAGTGAAGTAGGCTGCATCGCCGACTGTGCGCATGAATCAGATGATGAGCAGCAGAGCAGGGAAAGTAGAGGCAGACGGACGGCGGCGGCGCCTAGCTAATCCCAGGTTTTTTTAGGATACCTAATCCCAGATACACGCTAATCACAGGAGAACGTGGCTTACAGGAGACTAGAGCGGAAGGCTAACTAGCCAACGATCCGGACGGTAGTGGGCTTTTACATGGGCTTTATTTTTT
>NC_041380.1:608227655-608262054 GCF_002162155.2 Triticum dicoccoides | reverse complement strand
TTGTATCGCTAGTTACGTGTACCTGTTTCATGTTCGTCCCCTGCTCGTCCCCACAGGCGGAGGACCCGGTAGGGCGAGGTTGGGCGCCCGCCCTACCTTGATTTTGTACGATGCAATTTGTACAGGTATACGCATCGCTGGATCGCTGGCTGGCTGGCTGGCTCCTGGTTGCCTCGCTAGGTAAAAAAAGGAGAAAAGGGAATGGGCCATCGAGCGAACGCAGGCCGCATTATTTGGGCCCTCAGTGCGACTAGGGCCAGCAGCGCCCTGATTGCTCCCCCAACAGCAGTTTCCCATCCGACTGGTGCATTCTTTTCCCTAAAAAAAAAAGACCGGTGCATTCTTTTACCCTTAAAAAGGACAGCAGTTTCCCGATTCCCTCTCATCCGCTGGCTTGATTTTTCTTCACCGCCCCGATTGCTCTCTATGCACGCCTTGGTGAGAAGCGGGCGGCTGTGTGCTGCTATTGTGGTCAGCGACTGAGAGAGAGATTGGGATGGGACAAATTGTGAAAGATCGAGTGATGAGGGAGGCTTAGGCTGGGATTGGGATTTCTACTGATTAGCTATTTTTTTATGTGTGCGAGAGAGATGTGCTTATTACTGTAATTTGTGCGACTGTTGTCGGCGTTTTTTTCAGTGAATGGGAAACGTAGAAATCTAGCAGATGGGTAAGAAAAGAAAGGGTACAACAAAGGTAAGAGTAAAGGTGCAAATTTATGGAAAAAATAGATTTCTAAATTTGTGATCTGTGTGGTAAAATAGTGTGACAATGTACAATTCAGTGATCTTAGTGGTATTTTCATATTATGAATGGCGGCATATTATAATTTAATTTACGCCTTAGTGTCCGCCCCACCTCAAATTTTTTTCGTCCTCCGCCACTGCTCGTCCCCCTGGCTCCGCCACCGCAGTAATGCTACACGTACGGATATTTACAGGCTGAGACTAATTACAGGCTGACATGGCATGGTTTGATTGGCAAGAAGGGGAGGAAGCGGGGCCACCCGGTGAAAATCAGGGGGGCCGAAGAGAATTAGCCAAGGGCTTCCGTAACTTGCCTGTAATAGGCCCGTAGGTCTAGGATTATTGCTCCGCCACTGTTGGTGTGTAAGGCAAATGAGTTTTAATTAAGGGGTTTGCCAAGGAACGAAGAAGTATTAGGTTGCAGTATTCGTTTGTGTGACAATCTTTGAATAGTCTCTTAAATGAGTTTGCCTCACAGGTTTGGGCTGTTGTGTTGTAAGGTTGTTCTTTCCGATGCTTAGACCTCACAAAAAAATACCCCAATGTCATGGCCGTTGAGGCCAGCTGGTATACATCATTCATGTTCAAAGCCATGTTCAAGGTGATGCTGATGGGCGCACCGTTCCACAAGCCGTGTTGTGAGTTGTGAAGTTGGCGAGTGCACGTACTCGTTCAATCTACTTCAAAAAGACAAATTAGGTTGCTCGATTATCCCAACACCCATGCTTTGGTATATAACCCCCTTAAACATATTGATAGCTGAGATTAAACCATATATACATGCATCTTCATAACAAAGGACATGATGATCATATTTAAAAAACCTATTCGCCCGCTCATCTGTGACGGTATGCGCCTGTGTACGTATAGTACTATAAAATAAAACTGAACCAGCAAACTATAAAATAAATACGCAGTGAGTCTACTTAGCGAACTGACCCATGCCCTCACTCAAGGGCTTGCAAGTCATAACCACTACACCAGTCCAAGTTATGTGATACAATACCAAAAAAAATTCCTTTTGTAGTCGTATACATTGGTAGAAAACATGCCTTATTTGGCCCAGAGAATTAGTCCCGGTCGGGTTTAATGTGATCATTAGTCCCGGTTTCAAGGGCTTGTAGCGGTCAGGGGCACGGACACCATTAGTCCCGGTTCAATAATGACCTCTAGTCCCGATTGGTTATACCAACCGGGACTAAAGGGGTGGCGGCAGGCTGGCATCAAACTGGGCCCCTACGAGCCCCTTTAGTCCCAGTGGGTATCACCAACCGGGACTAGAGGTGGACCTTTAGTCCCGGTTTGTATCACCAACCGGTACTAGAGACATCCCTATATAAACCCCTGCTTCTTCTAGCCCGAGCCCGAGCAAGACTTACTCCTTTCTCCTCTTTGTTTTCCTTCCCCTACCTCGAGCTCATCCTCCATTTTTGCCAAGATTTGAGACACTCCATCTATCCAAGGGTTCTAAAAGATTAGCAACTTCGTCTTTTCATCTCTCATTGATAGTTTAGCTCGTTTCATACTCTATAAGTATAGTCATTTGTGGGTTTTAGTTTGAGAGTAATTATGTGGGAGTTTATTTGATTTATATGCATTTTGAGCTCAAAGTAACTTCTTAGTTTGCATATGTGTAGGTGAGGTTTACTTGGTGCCTTCCCGTCCCCGTCCTCACCGCCCACGTCGTCCCGTCGCCGTGACCACCTTGCTGAGGCTCTTGTTCTTATCATTTTTGTAAAATAAAAAAAATCTTGTTTGTATGATTTAGATAGTTGCTTGTATAATTTTTACTTGTATGATTGTTTGTTATATATAGTGCCATGGTTTTGATATCCATCCCCGTCGGCCGTCGTCCGGTTTATGATTCGGATGTGGTATATTATCTTTCATAACTATTTGTTTCATTTCGTGTTTATGATAATTATGCCCATCAAGTTAACATAGATATTTTTATCTAAGAGGTATGTGAACCGAAAATTGCGACTGGCCATCTTGTTGAGAAGTTAAATTTAGTTGAAAAAGAAAAGGATTATTTGAAAGAAAAATCGAAAATAATTAAAGAAGAGAAGATGAAATTGGAGTTGTTTGTTGCCGATGTCGCCGATGATCAAAAGATCATGATGGATGCAATGCGCTTGAAGATTAGAAAAATTAGAAAATATGCCGTTAATAAAGAGGCTTGGTATCATTATGTTGTTGGATCAATTATTACCTTAGTTGGGATTTTGATCGCATTTGTTGTTGCATTTAAATGCTTTATCTAGATAGTTGTGTGTTGTTTTATGAGAAGTATGTATGAACTTGCATTAATTTGGTCTTCTTGATGTTGTGGAATGAAGATGAGCCGGCAATGGATGTACGATGACCGACCTTCTCCCTAGTTCATTAATGGTGTGCATAGTTTTCTGCGTGTGGCTGAGGCAAACAAACGTAATGGTTTATGTGCTGTCCATGTGGTGTCTGTAAGAATGATATGAATTACTCAGCCTCGAAAATCATTCACACCCACCTGCTTAAGTACGGTTTCATGTCCGGCTATAACTGTTGGACAAAGCACAGAGAACAAGGGGTTATGATGGAAGACAATGAAGAAGAAGAGGATGATGACAACTATCCTATGTTCCCTGAATATAGTGATACTGCAACGGGGTAAGATGAAGATCAAGAGGCATCAAATGAGCATGCTGATGATCTTTGTCGGGCCATTGCTGATGCAAAGGGAAACCGCGCTAGTGAAACTGAGAGGGTGAAGTTGCAGCACATGTTAGAGGATCACAAAAAATTGTTGTACCCAAATGGAGAAGATGACAAGAAAAATATGGGTGACACACTAGAATTGCTGCAATGGAAGACATAGAATGGTGTATCTGACAAGGGATTTGAAAAGTTGCTGAATATGTTAAAGAAGAAGCTTCTAAAGCACAATGAATTGCCCGATAGTACGTACGAAGCAAAGAAGGTTGTCTGCCCTCTAGGATTATAGGTGTAGAAGATACATGCATGCCCTAATGACTGAATCCTCTACCGCGGTGAGGAGTACGAGAATTTGAATGCAAGCCGGGTATGCGGTGCATTGTGCTATAAGATCAGCCGCGATGACCCTGGTGATGTTGAGGGTGAGCACCCTAGGAAGAGGGTTCCTGCCAAGGTGATGTGGTATGCTCCTATAATACCATGGTTGAAACGTTTGTTCCAAAATAAAGAGCATGCCGAGTTGTTGCGATGGAACAAAGAAGAGGTAAGAAAGACCGGATGTTGAGAGTACCTGCTGATGGGTCGCAGTGGAGAAAAATCAAGAGAAAGTGGTCGGAGTTTGCAAATGACGCAAGGAACTTATGATTTGGTATAAGTGCAGATGGCATTAATCCTTTCGGGGAGTAGAGCAGCAATCATAGCACCTGGCCTGTGACTCTATGTATCTATAAACTTCCTCCTTGATTGTGCATGAAGCGGAAGTACATTATGATGCCAGTGCTCATCCAAGACCCTAAGCAACCCGACAATGACATTGATGTGTACCTAAGGCCATTAGTTGAAGAACTTTTACAATTGTGGGATATAAAAGGTGTATATGTGTGGGATGAGCACAAACAACAGTAATTTAACCTACAAGCGTTGTTGTTTGTAACCATCAATGTTTGGCCTGCTCTTAGTAACCTTTCAGGACAGACAAACAAGGGATACAATGCATGCATGCACTGTTTAGATGAGACTGAAAGCATATATTTGGATAAATGTAAGAAGAATGTGTACCTGGAACATCATTGATTTCTTCCGATCAGGCATACCGTAAGAAAGAAAGGAAAGCATTTCAAAGGTGAGGCAGATCACCAGAAGAAGCCTGACCACCATACTAGTCATCATATACTTCATATGGTTAAGGATTTAAAAGTAATCTTTGGAAAGGGTTCTGGCGGACAATCTGTTCTGAATGACGATGACGGACACACACCCATGTGGAAGTAGAAATCTATAATTTGGGATCTACCCTGTCGGAAAGTCCTAGAGGTCCGCTCTCGAATCGACGTGATGCACATGAAGAAGAATCTTTGCGTGAACCTGCTAGGCTTCTTGGGCGTGTATGGGAAGACAAAAGATACACTGGAGGCACGGGAGGACCAGCAACATATGAACGAAAAAGACGGCATGCACCCGAAGTAGTATGAAGGTCCTGTTGGGGAACGTAGTAATTTCAAAAAAAATCCTACGCACACACAAGATCATGGTGATGCATAGAAATGAGAGGGGAGAGTGTGTCCACGTACCCTTGTAGACCGAAAGCGGAAGCGTTAACACAATGTGGTTGATGTAGTCGTACGTCTTCACGATCCGACCAATCAAGTGCCGAACGTACGGCACCTCCGAGTTCAGCACACATTCAGTTCGATGACGTCCCTCGAACTACGATCCAGCCGAGCTATGAGGGAGAGTTCCGTCAGCATGACGGTGTGGTGACGATGATGATGTTCTACCGACGCAGGGCTTCGCCTAAGCACCGCTATGATATTATCGAGGTGGATTATGGTGGAGGGGGGCACCGCACACTGCTAAGAGATCAAGAGATCAATTGTTGTGTCTAGAGGTGCCCCATGCCCCCGTATATAAAGGAGCAAGGGGGGAGAGGCGGCCGGCCAGGAGGAGGCGCGCCAGGGAGGAGTCCTACTCCCACCGGGAGTAGGACTCCCTCCTTTCCTAGTTGGAGTAGGAGAAGGGGGAAGGAGGAGGGAGAGAGGAAGGAAAGGGGGGCGCCACCCCCCTCCTTGTCCAATTCGGACTAGAGGGGGAGGGGGCGCGCGGCCTGCCCTGGCCGCCCCTCCTCTTCTCCACTAAGGCCCATCTTGGCCCATTAAACCCCCGGGGGGGGGGGGGTTCCGGTAACCCCCGGTACTCCGGTAAAATCCCGATTTCACCCGGAACACTTCCGATATCCAAATATAGGCTTCCAATATATCAATCTTTATGTCTCGACCATTTCGAGACTCCTCGTTATGTCCGTGATCACATCCGAGACTCCGAACTACCTTCGGTACATCAAAACACATAAACTCATAATATAACCGTCATCAAACTTTAAGCGTGCGGACCCTACGGGTTCGAGAACTATGTAGACATGACCGAGACATGTCTCCGATCAATAACCAATAGAGGAACCTGGATGCTCATATTGGCTCCCACATATTCTACGTAGATCTTTATCGGTCAAACCGCATAACAACATACGTTGTTCCCTTTGTCATCGATATGTTTACTTGCCCGAGATTCGATCATCGGTATCTCAATACCTAGTTCAATCTCATTACCAGCAAGTCTCTTTACTCGTTCCGTAATACATCATCCCGCAACTAACTCATTAGTTGCAATGCTTGCAAGGCTTATAGTGATGTGCATTACTGAGTGGGCCCAGAGATATCTCTCCGACAATCAGAGTGACAAATCCTAATCTCGAAATACGCAACCCAACAAGTACCTTCGGAGACACCTGTAGAGCACCTTTATAATCACCCAGTTACGTTGTGACGTTTGGTAGCACGCAAAGTGTTCCTCCGGTAAATGGGAGTTGCACAATCTCATAGGAACATGTATAAGTCATGAAGAAAGCAATAGCAGAATACTAAACGATCGAGTGCTAAGCTAATAGAATGAGTCAAGTCAATCACATCATTCTCCTAATGATGTGATCCCATTAATCAAATGACAACTCATGTCAATGGCTAGGAAACATAACCATGTTTGATCAACGAGCTAGTCAAGTAGAGGCATACTAGTGACACTCTGTTTGTCTATGTATTCACACAAGTATTATGTTTCCAGTTAATACAATTCTAGCATGAATAATAAACATTTATCATGATATAAGGAAATAAATAATAACTTTATTATTGCCTCTAGGGCATATTTCCTTCAGTCTCCCACTTGCACTAGAGTCAATAATCTAGATTACACAGTAATGATTCTAACACCCATGGAGTCTTGGTGCTGATCATGTTTTGCTCGTGGAAGAGGCTTAGTCAACGGGTCTGCAACATTCAGATCCATATGTATCTTGCAAATTTCTATGTCTCCCACCTGGACTTGATCCCGAATGGAATTGAAGCGTCTCTTGATGTGCTTGGTTCTCTTGTGAAATCTGGATTCCTTTGCCAAGGCAATTGCACCAGTATTGTCACAAAAGATTTTCATTGGACCCGATGCACTAGGTATGACACTGATACGTCTTCGTCATATCTACTTTTCCAAACACTTTTGCCCTTGTTTTGGACTCTAACTTGCATGATTTGAATGGAACTAACCCGGACTGACGCTGTTTTCAGCAGAATTGCCATGATGTTGTTTTATGTGCAGAAAACAAAAGTTCTCGGAATGACCTGAAACTCCACGAAATATCTTATAAAAAATAATAAAAAATCCTTGCCAAAGATGAAGACCAGGGGGCCCACACCCTGTCCACGAGGGTGGGGGGCGCGCCCCCTACCTCGTGGGCCCCCTGGAGACCTTCCGACGCCAACTCCAACTCTATATATTTGCTTTCGGGGAGAAAAAAATAAGGGAGAAGAAATCATCGCATTTTACGATACTGAGCAAACCTCTCGGGAGGGCTGATCTGGATTCCTTTCGGGGCTCCAGAGAGGGGGATTCACCGCCGTCGTCATGATCAACCATCCTCCATCACCAATTTCATGATGCTCACCGCTGTGCGTGAGTAATTCCATCGTAGGCTTGCTGGACGGTGATGGGTTGGATGAGATCTATCATGTAATCGAGTTAGTTTTGTTAGGGTTTGATCCCTAATATCCACTTGTTCTGAGATTGATGTTGCTATGACTTTGCTATGCTTAATGCTTTTCACTAGGGCCTGAGTGCCATGATTTCAGATCTGAACCTATTATGTTTTCATGAATATATGTGAGTTCTTGATCCTATCTTGCAAGTCTATAGTCACCTACTATGTGTTATGATCCGGCAACCCCGAAGTGACAATAATCGGGACCACTCCCGGTGATGACCATAGTTTGAGGAGTTCATGTATTCACTATGTGCTATTGCTTTGTTCCGGTTCTCTATTAAAAGGAGGCCTTAATATCCCTTAGTTTCCATTAGGACCTGATACGTCCATTTTGCATCATGCTTTTATATCGATATTTATCGCATTATGGGCTGTTATTTCACGTTATGTCACAATACTTATGGCTATTCTCTCTTATTTTACAAGGTTTTCAAGCCAAATGATCAATCTAATGGCCACATCCTTGCCATAGTTTGTTCAAATGATCTCATATTGTGCACAAGGCTGCATATTGGAATGGCAAACAATGTTGCCTAAGGAAGTTTTCATTTTCTTTGGATGAAAAAACCATATTCCATTTTTTGAGTGCCCAAAAGGAGGTTTTTTGTGAAGGACCTCCCAAATAGTTGTTGCAAAATTGGACCAAATCAATTTTCTAAAATACTAGGACATATTTAATTCACAATTGACAAAATGGTTGGGTGTAAAAAGTTTTGATCCACCTCTCGTGAAAAAGACAAATTTCCGCCGATTCAGCTAGAAGCGGGTCAAATTTGAACTGCAGCTGCCTTATAGTTTGCTATTTATTTTTTCCAAAAATCATTTCTAGTTACATAAGTACCTATTTAATCATAAATACACGGGTTGGTGGCGATACGTTGAGGTTTGGGCGGTGGCCGAGGGCCCCAACCCTAGAGCGCGTAAACTCGCATGCCCGCCGCATGGTCACTGCGTGACCGTGGAGTTGCCATGTGTTCTGGGTGGCCTAGGCATGTCTAGTGGGTTGGGCACTCCCGAGGTAAGTGCTAGGAAGAAAATTACAACATAAGATTCTCACGAGGAGACCGATCGATGCTCAAACATGAATTAGCAGTCAAGTGTTTGATTAGCGGTACAGGAAATGTACATGGCTAATGGGCGTAAGTTTTGGCTGAGGATGACCAGTTACTAAGAAGACCGTCTTCACAAATTTTCAGCTCAAAGGGAGGAGCCTAGGTGGTACTTGCTTTGCAAACTACCACACTAGACATAAATACGAATGTTGAAGCTGGGCTCAAAATAATGAATGGATTGAGCTGGCATTTGGTGGAGGATGGTTATTTGGGCATAGGAAAGCATCGTAGAAAATGGATACTATTTGGACATGCCAAAGTGGTACTTCCTTCACAATGTGTTGTTCTGAACAGAATAGGAAAATGAATATTGTTGAATTATTTTTGAACTAGGCAAGGAAGGTTTTTTACATATTTGACGAAGATATGACCCAAAGAATTTATGAGATTTTTTTTGGGAATTTTGGGAATGACAGAAATATAGGTTGCTTCACAACCTGGGGCAAAACTTGCCACATGGACATGACACATAGGCAAAACTGATGAGGTGGTGCCTAGTCATAGCAACCCACCACAATTTACAAGGTTATGACCATCTATATTGGTCGTGATCAGCTAGAAATAAGGCAGCGGACCAGTGCTATCTGATTTATGACCATTTCATGTAAGGAAATTACGACCTTTCTGACCAAAATGGTCGTTATAGTTTAGGGTTTGGAGCCCCCCGAACAGCTTTTGACTAATTAGTCTAAAATGGTAATAGATCTATGACCAATTATTCTAGGGTTACTGACAGAAGGTCACTACTTGACATATTTCTTGTAGTGAGCTCCAGGAGCCCACGGAGGAACGAATGAATTGGAAATCCAAGCCCCCTTAATAAGCAAGGGACAAGGCATACCCGCTCCCCCATGGATGGGTTGGGAAAGCTCTCCGCTTGCTCCCCACCATTGTAGGTGGCGAGCCCGGCTCGAACGGGGACCATATGCGCTGGAGGGAGAAATCCCTGGGTCTCTAACTCTACGAATTGGCTGTGAGGGACGGAACACTTCTTCCAATCGCCTGGCTTAGGGCAACGGGAGCAAGAGGAGGAGCTGCGATGGCTGACCATGATGGAATGGAATTTTCTGGGTGCGCTCCGATGGATACTCGCTATGCCGGAATGGTGTGATCTGGATATGAGAATCCCCGTCTCTTTAATAGACGATTTACTCACATGGCTAGGGTGGCAAATGTAAAAATGCCCTGACTTCTCGCATTCACTCGACACATGGAAGATAGCCATTATTAGGCACGGAAGCCAAGGAGTGCAATATTTATGGGAAGCCGGACACTACTCAACAGGTACTTAGAATTTGGAGAAGAACCCGCCTTGCAATGCCGAAGACAATCTGCGCGCCGGACTCATCGTCATTGAAGCCTGGTTCAGAGGCTACTAAGGGAGTCCTGGATTAGGGGGTTCTCGGACAGCCGGACTATATACTTTAGCCGGACTATTTGACTATGAAGATACAAGATTGAAGAGTTCATCCCGTGTCCGGATGGGACTCTCCTTGGCGTGGAAGGCAAGCTCGACAATACGAATATGTAGATCTCCTCCCTTGTAACCGACTCTGTGTAACCCTAGCCCCCTCTGTTGTCTATATAAACCGGAGGGTTTTAGTCCGTAGGACAACAACAATCATACCATAGGCTAGCTTCTAGGGTTTAGCCTCTATGATCTCGTGGTAGATCAACTCTTGTACTACTCATATCATCAAGATCAATCAAGCAGGAAGTAGGGTATTACCTCCATCGAGAGGGCCCGAACCTGGGTAAACATCGTGTCCCCCGCCTCCTATTACCATCCGCCTTGGACGCACAGTTCGGGACCCCCTACCCGAGATCCGCCGGTTTTGACACCGAAAACGTGTACGAGAGAAACGCGCATCGCTCGGCCCCGACCACCCACCGTAACCGGGAATTCCCCGATATTTTCCTTGCCCTCGCTTCTACCACGGTTTTTTCCATCATGGACGGCCCAAATAATGTCATGTGCTTGTGTCTCTAGCCCGCCCAGGATGAAAAGCCCATTTTCTGTCATGATTTTTTGTCATAGAAGTAGGAGCCCACCACATCTATGATGATACCAGATTTTGTCACAATTATGGTCATAGAAGTGTCATAAGCATGACAGAAAAAAAATTCGTTCGACCCAAAATGTCACGGATGTGTCTTTTTTTGCAGTGTTAGCATTAGGCCACTGTCATTGATGCAAAGTGCAGATACAAAATGCCACTGCCACTATCATTGATGCAAAATGCCACTACAAAATGCCATTGCCACTGCGAAGATGGAGACGATGAACTCACCGAGGGACGAAGATGGAGGCGATAAACCCTAGCAGTTCGTCGCTTCCACCGCCGTCGTCGCTTCTGTCGCCGCCGTCAAAGAAACCCTAGCTCAAAACGAAATGAACTCCAATCAAATTGGAGGGCAACGAGCGGCGAGAGAGGGAGAGAGGGGGAGAGAGCAGAAGATTACCTAACCACTGGCAAGAGAGGATGAGAGCGGCAAGAGAGGGAGAGCGGCCAGCGACGACGTGCGGAGAGAGATGGAGAGGAAAGGGAACGAGAGAGATGGAGTGGGGTGAGGGTGTCGTTGCCCTGGTTTTGACTCGCACTGCCTCCTAATACTTGGGCTTGGCCCAATGCTATAAAAAAGATCACCACATAAAAAACTAAAAAAATGGAAGTGTCAAACCACATATTTGAAGGCTCAAAACTATATACTCCCTCCATTTTTATATACAAGGCCATAAACTCAGATTACAGGTACCAAGGTAAAATTTAATGCAAGCTTGCTTTTCTTTTCATTTAATGAGATCATTAATACACACCATGCATGCAAGGAAACTGAGTGGAAGAAATAGCTAGTGTCATTATGACTGCAAGCATGCAAATAGTAAACAAGTTGCTAGTACAAGGAGATATCATTAATTCTTTCCTCGATTACTGTTTGTGGCCTTGTATAGATGCAAAACATATATTCCATACTGGCCTTGTATAAATAAATGTAGGGAGTATTTCAAGTCTTAAACTAAAAGAAATTAAAGTCTCAAAGTACATATTTTAAAAAATGTTATTATTTCCATTTAAAAATAAAAGAAATTTAATAAAAGTAAACTATAATATACTATAAAAAAGATCACCATATAAAAAACTAAAAAGAAAAAAAACTGGAAGTGTCAAACCACATATTTGAATGCTCAAAACTATATATTTCAAATCTTTAACTAAAAAGAAAAAAATTAAAGTCTCAAAGTACATATTTTAAAAAATGACATTATTTCTATTTAAAAATAATAGAAATTTAATAAAATTAAACTATAATATACTACAAAAAATACACCACATAAAAAACTTAAAAAAAAATTGGAAGTGTCAAACCACATATTTGAAAACTTAAAACTATATATTTCAAGTCTTAAACTAAAAAGTAATTTAATAAAAGTACACTATAATATACTATAAAAAATATAAGAATGGTGGTATTGACAAAATAGCAATACTCGCGTCAGAAGCAATAACACGCCACAACTAAATATAATAGTGCTGGCGTTCCTTGGTATTCCACGATAGCATTATATTACGCCTGGTACAAATTGTTGATCCCATATACTTCTGACGCTACCCTGTTTTCCAACGCCACCATTATGCCCCTACTAATGTCGTACTGTGACGCCCTCGATTCGACCGTATACTAATCATACACGCAAATGTGTACGATCAAATTCAGGGACTCACGGGAAGATATAACAACACAACTCTAGACACAAATAAAAATAATACAAGCTTCATATTACAAGCTAGGGGCCTCAAGGGCTCGAATACAAGCTTGATACACAAGCGTCTGTGGAAGCAACAATATCTAAGTACAGACATAAGTTAAACAAGGATGCCTTAAGAAGGCTAGCACAAACATCAACGACCGAAGAGGCAAGGCCTTCTGCCTGGACCTCCTAACTACTCCTGGTCGTCGGCGGTCTCCACATAGTAGCATCCGTCAGCAGTGGCATCTAGCTCCAGGGATCCACCGTCTGGTTGCATCGACCGGAAAGAAGAAGGAAGGGGGAAAAGGGGTAGCAAAGCAACCGTGAGTACTCATCCAAAATACTCGCAAGCATCAGGTCTACACTAAGTATGCATTGGTATGAAATGGAATGGTTGTATCTGTCGACTGAACTGCAGAATGCCAGAATAGAGAGGAAGGCCTAACCTATCGAAGACTAGCATCTTCAAGCAGCTCCAAGCATCTTGCAGCATGTAGAAGAGTAAAGAATAGCATTTTATAATTAACAAACATGTCGTAACATTAATGCCCAAAGATCCCTCCTCGACTACCTGCGAGAAAGCAATCCCGGAGCCACATATCCATCACATATCTCAAGTATCCATTTCTAGTTATATAAGATCGGGATACAAGTCTAAATGTCCATTACCGTGGACATCATATTCGGATATATATCTTCCCTGCAGGGGTGCACCACGTTACCCAACACGCTCGATCACTCTGGCCGGACACACCTTTCTGGGGTCAATGTCCGGCCTTGGAAGATCAACACGTCGCAGCCCTACATAGGCTCAGCAGAGAGTTCCCCGTCGGTCTACATCCTAAGCACTCCGGGGTCTGGGCCCATCGCCCGTTGCACTCCAGGTCGTTGTGTGCAGGGTGGATACCAGCACCACCCGTGTAGTGGATGGCACGATCCGACCGTGCCACAATGCTGAACTAGACATCTGACAAAGCTTCGGCTGATAGCACGACGTCGAGGCCCATAACTATTCTCGCGTGGTGGTTAGTGCGTAAAGGCCAAAGGCCAACTCAGAACAAATACCCAAACCTGTTAGTGCATTGGGGGCTCGCGGAGACGAGCAGAGTCTCACGATAATGTGACCCCGTCGCCCGTCTCATGGACTTATGGCAAGGGCCCAGACTGCCCGGTCGTGCCACGTAGAAAACTCGCGGGTGCTCCACAGGCCTGCCCGACTTTCACATCAACTCGCGGGTACCCCTCAGGGCCGACCCGACTTCAACAATGGTCTCAAGTAAAGTCAAGGTAATCGTGTGTCCAAAACATCAAGGAAGAAAACCCGAGGAATCACCCCCGGTGGATTCCACTCAATGTAATCATCAAGGTGAACGTAAGAGGGACCACCCTCGAGGTTCACACTTGAGGTGTTGCACGACAGAGCCGTATCGGGAATGGTGAAAGAGGAAATCACCCTCGATGACCACAACCGAATAGCTACACTACAAAATAATCATCAGGAGTGCGTTATGAGGGATCACCCTCGGCACTCGATAGTAGCTCTGTAGAGTCGAGCAACTAAAGGGCGTGATGTGATGTGAGGTGTCAGGCTCTGGTCCTCGATCATGTTAATCGAGTCGTCGAAGATGAAGCAGGGGCAACAAGGACAAGGTGGGGGTCACTGATGGATCACTAACCAACCTATACTAAGCAGTTTAGGATAAGCAGGTAAGGTATAAAGAGCAGGTTACAAAAGCAGGGTATGCATCAGAATAGGAGCAAACAATAATAGTAGCAAAATCTAATGCAAGCATGAGAGAATGGAATGGGCTATATCGAGATGATCAAAGGGGGGGCTTGTTGGAAATATGCCCTGGAGGCAATAATAAATTGGTTATTATTATATTTCCTTGTTCATGATAATTGTTTATTATCCATGCTAGAATTGTATTGATAGGAAACTCAGATACATGTGTGGATACATAGACAACACCATGTCCCTAGTAAGCCTCTAGTTGACTAGCTCATTGATCAATAGATGGTTACGGTTTCCTGACCATGGACATTGGATGTCATTGATAACGGGATCACATCATTAGGAGAATGATGTGATGGACAAGACCCAATCCTAAGCCTAGCACAAGATCATGTAGTTCGTATGCTAAAGCTTTTCTAATGTCAAGTATCATTTCCTTAGACCATGAGATTGTGCAACTCCCGGATACCGTAGGAGTGCTTTGGGTGTGCCAAACGTCACAACGTAACTGGGTGGCTATAAAGGTACACTACAGGTATCTCCGAAAGTGTCTGTTGGGTTGGCACGAATCAAGACTGGGATTTGTCACTCCGTGTAAACGGAGAGGTATCTCTGGGCCCACTCGGTAGGACATCATCATAATGTGCACAATGTGATCAAGGAGTTGATCATGGGATGATGTGTTACGGAACGAGTAAAGAGACTTGCCGGTAACGAGATTGAACAAGGTATCTGGATACCGACGATCGAATCTCGGGCAAGTATCGTACCGATAGACAAAGGGAATTGTATACGGGATTGATTAAGTCCTTGACATTGTGGTTCATCCGATGAGATCATCATGGAACATGTGGGAGCCAACATGGGTATCCAGATCCCGCTGTTGGTTATTGACCAGAGAGTTATCTCGGTCATGTCTGCATGTTTCCCGAACCCGTAGGGTCTACACACTTAAGGTTCGATGACGCTAGGGTTATAGGGAATAAATATACGTGGTTACCGAATATTGTTTGGAGTCCCGGATGAGATCTCGGACGTCACGAGGAGTTCCAGAATGGTCCGGAGGTAAAGATTTATATATGGGAAGTCCTGTTTTGGTCGCCGGAAAAGTTTCGGGGTTTATCGGTAACGTACCGGGACCATCGGGAGGGTCCCGGGGGTCCACCAAGTGGGGCCACAAGTCCTGGAGGGCTACATGGGCCAAGTGTGGGAGGGGACCAGCCCCAGGTGGCATGGTGCGCCCCCCCCCACAAGGGCCCAAGGCGCCTCCAAGAGGGAAAGGGGGGCAAACCCTAGGGCAGATGGGCCCTAAGGCCCACCCCAGGTGCGCCTCCCCTCTCCCCCTTGTGGCCGCCACCCAGATGGGATCTGGGGGCTGCCGCCACCCCTAGGGAGGGAACCCTAGGTGGGGGTGCAGCCCCTCCCCTTCCCCTATATATACTTGAGGTTTGGGCTGCCCAACACACATGAGTTCTTGACCTCTCCCTGGCGCAGCCCTACCTCTCTTTCTCCTCATATCTCGCGGTGCTTGGCGAAGCCCTGCTGGAGTAACACGCTCCTCCACCACCACCACACCGTCGTGCTGTTGCTGGATGGAGTCTTCCACAACCTCTCCTTCTCCCCTTGCTGGATCAAGGCGTAGGAGACGTCACCGGGCTGTACATGTGTTGAACACGAAGGTGCCTCTGTTCGGCACTAGGATCATCGGTGATTTGAGTCACGACGAGTACGAATCCATCAACCCTGTTCACTTGAACGCTTCCGCATAGCGATCTACAAGGGTATGTAGATGCACTCTCCTTCCCCTCGTTGCTGGTTTCTCCATAGATAGATCTTGGTGACACGTAGGAAAATTTTGAATTTCTGCTACGTTCCCCGACAGTGGCATCATGAGCTAGATATATGCGTAGTTTCTATGCACGAGTAGAACACAAAGTAGTTGTGGGCATTGATTTTGTTCAATATGCTTACCGTTACTAGTCCAATCTTGATTCAGCGGCATTCTGGGATGAAGCGGCCTGGACCGACCTTACACGTACTCTTACGTGAGACTGGTTCCACCGACTAACATGCACTAGTTGCATAAGGTGGTTAGCGGGTGTCTGTCTCTCCCACTTTAGTCGGATCGGATTCGATGAAAAGGGTCCTTATGAAGGGTAAATAGCAATTGGCATATCACGTTGTGGTTTTTTCATAGGTAAGAAACGTTCTTGCTAGAAACCCATAGCAGCCACGTAAAACATGCAAACAACAATTAGAGGACGTCTAACTTGTTTTTGCAGGGTATGCTATGTGATGTGATATGGCCAAGAAGAATGTGATGAATGATATGTGATGTATGAGATTGATCATGTTCTTGTAATAGGAATCACGACTTGCATGTCGATGAGTATGACAACCGGAAGGAGCCATAGGAGTTGTCTTTATTTATTATATGACCTGCGTGTCATTGAACAACGCCATGTAATTACTTTACTTTATTGCTAACCGTTAGCTGTAGTAGTAGAAGTAATAGTTGGCGAGACAACTTCATGAAGACACGATGATGGAGATCATGGTGTCATGCCGGTGACGAGGATGATCATGGAGCCCCTTCGATGGAGATCAAAAGGAGCAACGTGATGATGGCCATATCATGTCACCTTTTGATTGCATGTGATGTTTATCATGTTTTTGCATCTTATTTGCTTAGAACGACGGTAGTAAATAAGATGATCCCTCATTAAAATTTCAAGAAAGTGTTCCCCCTAACTGTGCACCGTTGCGAAAGTTCGTCGTTTCGAAGCACCACGTGATGATCGGGTGTGATAGATTCTTACGTTCACATACAACGGGTGTAAGCCAGATTTACACACGCGAAACGCTTAGGTTGACTTGACGAGCCTAGCATGTACAGACATGGCCTCGGAACACAAGAGACCAAAAGGTCGAGCATGAGTCATATAGAAGATACGATCAACATGAAGATGTTCACCGATATTGACTAGTCCGTCTCACGTGATGATCGGACACGGCCTAGTTGACTCGGATCATGTAATCACTTAGATGACTAGAGGGATGTCTGTCTGAGTGGGAGTTCATAAGATGAACTTGTTTATCCTGAACATAGTCAAAAGGATTTTGCAAATTATGTCGTAGCTCGCGCTTTAGTTCTACTGTTTAGATATGTTCCTAGAGAAAAATTAGTTGAAAGTTGATAGTAGCAATTATGCAGACAGTAAAAGGCTTATGTCCTTGATGCACCGCTCAGTTTGCTGAACCTCGAACGTCGTCTGTGGATGTTGCGAACATCTGACATACACATTTTGATAACTACGTGATAGTTCAGTTAAACGGTTTAGAGTTGAGGCACCGAAGACGTTTTAAAACGTCGCGAAACATATGAGATGTTTCGAGGGCTGAAATTGGGATTTCAGGCTAGTGCCCACATCAAGAGGTATAAGACCTCCGACGATTTTCTTAGCCTGCAAACTAAGGGAGAAAAGCTCAAATTATTGAGCTTGTGCTCAGATTGTCTGAGTACAACAATTGCTTGAATCAAGTGGGAGTTGATCTTCAAGATAAAATAGTGATAGTTCTCCGAAGTCATTTCCACCAAGCTGCTAGAGCTTCGTGATGAACTATAATATATCAGGGCCATATATGATGATCCTTGAGATATTCGCGATGTTTGACACCACAAAAGTAGAAATCAAGAAGGAGCATCAATTGTTGATGGTTGGTGAAACCACTAGTTTCAAGAAGGGCAAGGGCAAGAAGGGATACTTCATGAAACGGCAAATCAGCTGTTGTTCTAGTGAAGAAACCCAAAGTTGAACCCAAGCCCGAGACTAAATGCTTCTGTAATAAGGGGAATAGTCACCGAAGCAGAACCACCCTAGATACTTGGTAGATGAGAAGGCTGGCAAGGTCGACAGAAGTATATTGGATATGCATTACAATGTGTACTTTACTAGTACTCCTGGTAGCACCAGGGTATTAGATACCGGTTCAGTTGCTAAGTGTTAGTAACTCGAAACAAAAGGCTACGGAATAAATGGAGACTAGCTAAAAGGTGAGATGACGATATGTGTTGGAAGTATTTCCAAGGTTGATCAAATATCGTACGCTCCCTCTACCATCAAGATTGGTATTAAAACCTAAATAATTGTTATTTGGTGTTTGCGTTGAGCATAGACATGATTGGATTACGTCTATCGCAATATGGTTATTCATTTAAGGAGAATAATGGTTACTCTGTTTATTTGAATAATACCTTCAATGGTCTTACACCTAAAATGAATGGTTTATTGAATCTCGATCGTAGTGATACACATGTTCATGCCAAAAGATATAAGATAGTAATGATAGTACCACCTACTTGTGGCACTGCCACTTAATTCATATCGGTATAAAATGCATGAAGAAGCTCCATGTTGATGGATCTTTGGACTCACTCATTTTTGAACGGATTGAGACATGTGAACCATGTTTGTTGGTAGATATGCATGAAGAAACTCTATACAGATGGATCGTTTGGACTCACTTGATTTTGAATCACTTGAGACATGCAAATCATACCACATGGGCAAGATGACTGAAAGCCTTGTTTTCAGTAAAATGGAACAAGAAAGCAACTTGTTGGAAGTAATACATCTTGATGTGCGCAGTCCAATGAGTGCTGACGCATGTAGTGGATATCGTTATGTTCTTACTTCACAGATGATTTGAGTAGATACTGAGTATATTTACTTGATGAAACATAAGTCTGAATTATTGAAAGGTTCAAGTAATTTTAGAGTGAAGTTGAACATCGTCGTGACAAGAGGATAAAATGTCTATGATACGATCGTAGAGATGAATATCTGAATTACGAGTTTGGCACAAAATTAAGACATTGTGGAAATTGTTTCACAACCAATACAGCCAGGAACACCATGGTGTGATGGTGTGTGTGTACATCATAACTGCACCCTATTGGATATGATGCATACCATGATGTCTCTTATCGAATTACCACGATAGTTTATGGGTTAGGCATTAGAGACAACCACATTCACTTTAAAAAGGGCACCACGTAATTCCGATGAGATGACACCGTATGAACTATGGTTTAGAGAAACCTAAGCTGTCATTTCTTAAAAGTTTGGGGCTGCGACGCTTATGTGAAAAAGTTTCAGGCTGATAAGCTCGAACCCAAAGCGGATAAATGCATCTTCATAGGACACCCAAAACAGTCGGGTACACCTCCTGTCTCAGATTCGAAAGCAATAAGGGATTGTTTCTAGAATCGGGTCCTTTCTCGAGGAAAAGTTTCTCTCGAAAGAATTGAGTGGGAGGATGGTGGAGACTTGATGAGGTTATTGAACCGTCTCTTCAACTAGTGTGTGGCAGGGCACAGGAAGTTGTTCCTGTGGCACCTACACCAATTGAAGTGGAAGCTTATGATAGTGATCATGAAACTTCAGATCAAGTCACTACCAAACCTCATAGGATGACAAGGATGTGTACTACTTCAGAGTGGTACGTAATCCTGTCTTGGAAGTCATGTTGCTGGACAACAATGAACCTACAAGCTATGGAGAAGCGATGGTGGGCCTGGATTCCAAAATGGCTCGAGGCCATATAATCCGAGAGAGGATCCATATATGAAAACAAAGTGTAGACTTTGGCTGAACGGCTCGATGGTCGTAAGGCTGTTGAGTACAGATGGATTTTTAAAAGGAAGACGGACAATGATGGCAAGTATCACCATTAAGAAAGCTCGACTTGTCGTTAAGATGTTTTCCGACAAGTTCAAGGAGTTGACTACGATGAGACTTTCTCACTCGTAGCGATGCTAAGAGTCTGTTGGAATTATATTAGCAATTACTGCATTATTTATGAAATTTTGCAGATAGGATGTCAAAACATTGTTTCCTCGACGATTTTTGAGGAAAGGTTGTATGTGATACAACCGGAAGGTTTTGTCAATCCTGAAAGATGCTAACAAGTATGCAAAGCTCCAGCAATCCTTCTAAGGACTGGAGTAAGCATCTCGGAGTTGGAATGTATGATTTGATGAGATGATCAAAGTTTTGGGTGTATACAAAGTTTATGAGAAACTTGTATTTCCAAAGAAGTGAGTGGGAGCACTATAGAATTTCTGATGAGTATACGTTGTTAACATATTGTTGATCGAAAATGATGTAGAATTTCTAGAAAGCATGCAGAGTTATTTGAAAAGTGTTTTTTTAATGGAAAGCCTGGATTAAGCTACTTGAACATTGAGCATCAAGATCTATAAGGATAGATCAAAACACTTAATGGTACTTCCAAATGAGCACATACCTTGACATGATCTTGAAGGTGTTCAAGATGGATCAGTCAAAGAAGGAGTTCTTGCCTAAGTTGTAATGTATGAAGTTAAGACTTAAAGCTCGACCACGGCAGAAGAAAGAGGAAGGACGAAGGTCGTCCCCTATGCTTTTGTCATAGGCTCTCTACAGTATGCTATGCTGTGTGCCGCACCTGAAGTGTGCCTTGCCATGAGTCAGTCAAGGGGTACAAGAGTGATCCAAGAATGGATCACAGGACAGCGGTTAAAGTTATCCTTAGTAACTAGTGGACTAAGGAATTTACTCGATTATGGAGGTGGTAAAAGAGTTCGTCGTAAAGGGTTACGCCGATGCAAACTTTGACACTAATCCAGATTATTCTGAGTAGTAAACTGCATTCGTATAGTAGAACAGTTATTTGGAATAGCTCCAAATAGCACGTGGTAGCTGCATCTAGAAGATGACATAGAAATTTGCGAAGTACATACGGATCTGAATGCTGCAGACCCGTTGACTGAAACCTCTCTCACAAGCATAACATGATCAAACCCAGAACTCTTTGGGTGTTAGTCACATGGGGATGTGACCTTGAGTGTTAATCACATATCGATGTGGAACTGGATTATTGACTCTAGTGCAAGTGGGAGACTGTTGGAAATATGCCCTAGAGGCAATAATAAATTGGTTATTATTATATTTCCTTATTCATGATAATCGTTTATTATCCATGCTAGAATTGTATTGATAGGAAACTCAGATACATGTGTGGATACATAGACAACACCATGTCCCTAGTAAGCCTCTAGTTGACTAGCTCGTTGATCAATAGATGGTTACGGTTTCCTGACCATGGACATTGGATGTCATTGATAATGGGATCACATCATTAGGAGAATGATGTGATGGACAAGACCCAATCCTAAGCCTATCACAAGATCATGTAGTTCGTATGCTAAAGCTTTTCTAATGTCAAGTATCATTTCCTTAGACCATGAGATTGTGCAACTCCCGGATACCGTAGGAGTGCTTTGGGTGTGCCAAACGTCACAACGTAACTGGGTGGCTATAAAGGTACACTACAGGTATCTCCGAAAGTGTCTGTTGGGTTGGCACGAATCGAGACTGGGATTTGTCACTCCGTGTAAACGGATAGGTATCTCTGGGCCCACTCAGTAGGACATCATCATAATGTGCACAATGTGATCAAGGAGTTGATCACGGGATGATGTGTTACGGAACGAGTAAAGAGACTTGCCGGTAACGAGATTGAACAAGGTATCGGGATACCGACGATCGAATCTCGGGCAAGTATCATACCGATAGACAAAGGGAATTGTATACGGGATTGATTAAGTCCTTGACATCGTGGTTCATCCGATGAGATGATCGTGGAACATGTGGGAGCCAACATGGGTATCCAGATCCCGCTGTTGGTTATTGACCAGAGAGTTATCTCGGTTATGTCTGCATGTTTCCCGAACCCGTAGGGTCTACACACTTAAGGTTCGATGACGCTAGGGTTATAGGGAATAGATATATGTGGTTACCGAATATTGTTCGGAGTCCCGGATGAGATCCCGGACGTCACGAGGAGTTCCGGAATGGTCCGGAGGTAAAGATTTATATATGGGAAGTCCTGTTTTGGTCGCCAGAAAAGTTTCGGGGTTTATCGGTAACGTACCGGGACCACCGGGAGGGTCCCGGGGATCCACCAAGTGGGGCCACAAGCCCCGGAGGGCTACATGGGCCAAGTGTGGGAGGGGACCAGCCCCGGGTGGGCTGGTGCGCCCCCCCACAAGGGCCCAAGGCGCCTCCAAGAGGGAAATGGGGGCAAACCTAGGGCAGACGGGCCCTAAGGCCCACCCCAGGTGCGCCTCCCCCTCTCCCCCTTGTGGCCGCCACCCAAATGGGATCTGGGGGCTTCCTCCACCCCTAGGGAGGGAACCCTAGGTGGGGGAGCAGCCCCTCCCCTTCCCCTATATATACTTGAGGTTTGGGCTGCCCAACACACATGAGTTCTTGACCTCTCCCTGGCGCAGCCCTACCTCTCTTTCTCCTCATATCTCGCGGTGCTTGGCGAAGCCCTGCTGGAGTACCATGCTCGTCCACCACCACCACGCCGTCGTGCTGCTGCTGGATGGAGTCTTCCACAACCTCTCCTTCTCCCCTTGCTGGATCAAGGCGTAGGAGACGTCACCGGGCTGTACGTGTGTTGAACACGGAGGTGCCGTCCATTCGGCACTAGGATCATCGATGATTTGAATCACGACGAGTACAACTCCATCAACCCCGTTCACTTGAACGCTTCCGCGTAGCGATCTACAAGGGTATGTAGATGCACTCTCCTTCCCCTCGTTGCTGGTTTCTCCATAGATAGATCTTGGTGACACGTAGGAAAATTTTGAATTTCTGCTACGTTCCCCGACAGGGCTTGCCTGGAAGCTCTGCTGAAAGGGAACAAGGGGTCGTCGGTGACGTAGTCGATCACAGGGACATCAACATCGGTCTCGGGGTCTACTGGAGAGAAGAGGGGGAAGAAACAGTAAATACACGCAAACATATGCATGACAAGACAATAAGTGGGGCTAGAAGTGTTCTAACGCAGCGCTAGGCGATACTGGCGGAGGGGGAAACATCCGGGAAAGTTTTCCCGGTTCCGGACGTCTGTCAGACAGATGAACCAGAGGGGAAGTTCAACGTTTGCTATGCTAGTGACGTGTAGTGGGCGAACGGACCGCGTGTTCAGATTCGTCTCGTCGTTCTGAGCAACTTTCATGTAGAAAACTTTTCCATCTGAGCTATGGTTTATTTGCTATTATTTTTCAAAGTTTAAACAATATTCTGAAAAATATAATTAAATAAAAAGAAAATACTGCATCAGCATTACGTCAGCGGAAACAGGATGTTGACTGGTCAAAATTGACATGAGGGACCCACTGTCATAGACACCATTTTTATTAAACAGACCTTAAATAACTAACCATGTGATTAGGGTAATTAAACAGAGTTAATTAAGTTAAATAATTAATTAATGATTAATTAATTAATTATTTTTACTAATAAATTTTTAAACCTTTTTTTACAGGGGCATGGGGCCCCAATGTCAGTGGCCCATGGGGGTTAAGCGGGCGACGGGCGAGCGGGTTATCGGGCGAGCGCCGTGCGAGGGCACGGGGCATCAGGGGCGCCAGCGAGGCCACGACGCCGTCCGGGGAGGGGCGTGCCCGGGCCGAGGCAGCAATGGCCGAAGTGGGGAGCTACGGGATGAGGCGGCGGCGGGGGTAGGGCGATAGGGGCGCACGTGGGGCAGCAAGGCGAGCGGCGGGAGCGAAGCAGCATGAGGCGACCGAGAGCGCGGCCACGGGCGCAGGGAGTTAGCGCAGGGGAAGGAGGCGCGTTAGCACGGGCGGTCTCCGATGGGTGCGAGAGGACGATGCAAGGCAGTTGCGGGGATTGGCCGGCGCATCAGCGCGGCGTACGGCGAGGTGAGGCGGGACCGTGCGGTCGTTGGCAGCGGAGGTTCGCGCGCGGCCGGTGGGTGACGAGCGCGAAGTCGGCCGCGGCGGCTACGACATCTACGGCGATGGATTCGGTGGTGAGGGGATGGGGAAAACGAGCGGGGCCTCGCATCGGTGTTGTAGGGGTCGGCAGCGGGCTCGGGGAGGGTCGAGGTGGCCGGAGACGACGACGAGGGCAGCGGCGTTCGAGAAGGGAGACGAGTCGGGGAGGCTTCGATCCGCTTGATGCGCCGACTCCGAGCTCCATCCGGGGCTTGTAGCCAACATGAAGGAGGCCAGTGGAGCCGCTGGATGCGTCGGCGTGGTGAGGGAGGGGTCGAGGCCGCGGCAACAACGCCGACGGTGCTCCAGAAGAGAGAACCGAGAGGGAGGGAGCCGAGCGAGGGGGGGGGGAATATCTGGGGTTGACGAGGACGAGGCCGAGGGGGAGACTTATCCCCTCGGCAGCGTGGGTGGTTCGAGTGGGCCGGCCTGGCCTACTAGCTGGATGGCCAGCTGGGCCACGAGGCCCACTAGGGGGTGGCCTTTTCTTTTATTTTATTTTTTGTTTTTTTGATTTGCCTCTATTTCCTATTTAAAAGAGCTACTGAATTATTTTTGTTAAATGTGGCACTTTGCACAAAAATAGATAGGAACAAAGTGAAGTTGCATAAAAAGTTTGGGGTCAGAAGGAGTTGGCTAACCATTTTTAGAAATTGGAAAGACCAATTTAATTATTGTTGGACCAGAAGATAAAATCCTAGGGGCATTTTTGGAACTCAAATGAGGTTGGTTCCAACATGACAAATATCCAGGGATTATTTTCCACACATTGAACATTTTAGTTTTCATGTTTGGCAATTTGAATTTTCGACTTTGATTTGAATTTGAAATTTGAACCGGTTTCGAACCAACGTGAGTTTAACAACAGTAATCATGATGATGTGCCATCATTAGGAGGGAATTACTGTAGCTTAATTATCCAGGCGTCACAATTCTCCTCCACTACAAAAATCTCGTCCCGAGATTTAAGGGGCAGTAAGGAGGGAAAGACTCAGGAAGGACGGAGCTCAACACAAGGTAGGTACCAGGGGGCTATCTTAGTGAACGTGGCATAGAGGCATCTCTCGAGTTTGAAATTTAAGAAAGTCATCGAGAGCAAGGTAAGGAGGTGCAATAAGAAGTTTCAACCGGGTAGGCAATTGTTTGATGTCTGCAACAGAGTGTGAAAGAGGCTCAGAGCATCGAGAATAAGTATTGCATTTGATACCAGAACAGATCACAAGGAAGATCGCTCGCAAATTACATACGAAGCCAAGCCCGAGGGATAACTTAGAAAACAAGGATGTATAGGTGAGTCAGGTTTCGATCCTTTGGAACTGTGGGTTATGGGCCCATCATGTGGGTTAAAAGCAGGAAGGGTGTTAACGTTTTGTACGGTTAAGGTAGCAAGGCATGTCAGAGGACAACCTATCAGTTATGTTCGCAACAACGTTGGTACCACGGGCGAGGGACGAAGAGAACCATTTTCCTGCTCGTTAAGACGAGGCAGACCAATAGGCAAAGTTCTCGTCCATCGGTGGCTACTGGAATGTCATCAAAAATAGTAACAAGGTCTTACAGACAGAGCTTGTACACAGAGGTGTTACATAAGCAGGGAATTATCACTGCTCAGGTATGTTAGGTTCCAAGAAAGGTTAAACAAAACAAGGGAAAGGGAAGTGTAGACTCGAATCAGTTAACGGTGTCCTCGAGTGTCTAACAACTCAGAACCCGTGGAAAATCTGAATCGGCGAGAAATAATAGTTGTGGAAGAACTCATCAGAAGTTACGTAGTTCCGTGATATTCTCGAGATACCAGTGGGTAATACTCGAAGGTAGATCAAAGTAGAGGTTGGACTGGTGAAATGATCTGTAGAAGACAAGTACTTTAACTCGTCCAAGAAAAGCAATCGAAGGATAACAGTCATGGTCGGAACCATGGTTGCAAAGGACCAAACATAGATACAAGATGAACTTATCACAAGGGAATTATTATTATTCCAAGAAGCTTCCATGATAAGTTCCACATCTTGTCCATGGGCATGAACACAAAGTTCAAGGTCGACTCCCACTTCTCCAATGCATAACCTTTCATTCACTTCTCGCTTTCGATGAAGTTGTAGTGTTGATATTTTATCTGGCAAAACACCAGAAGAGTAGGACTCACGAAGACTCTGGGTTCAAACGGATTAGGGAAGGCGTATGTTCAAACCATAGGGGCATCTTAGGAACCTATACCACAAACTTCACGAGTAAATAACTCAAGCCCAGAAGCAGAGTCTGGTTGACAAGAGCGGGGGATACAATTTACCAAAGGCATTGTGTATCCGAGGAAAGGCTCACAAGGTTACCGAATATGAAGGATGCTATCGAATAAAACCCAACAAAGGACCTGGAGGTCCACAATGGATCTGATGTGAGTATTGGTACTCAACCAGAAGAAGAAAGAATTCAAGGAGGTCAGGTTATAGAAACAACTGACTAATTCAAAACTCAAATGCAAAGGAATTATGGTTTCCAAATCGGGGGATCAGAAGTAGAGGCTCTGATCAAAGACAAGTAAGTTGAATAGACATAGATCGACAATCAAGCAAGGCTTGTTTCACCGAACACCAGCTCATGTCCGGAGTGATGTCTCAACCAAGGGAAGTATTTTAAATAGGACTGGTGATCGCGAGCATTCACAAACAAATCGAATCAAATGCCCGAATTCACGATGACAAAGGATGTTAATGAGTATTGCTAGCCATATGGAAGTAACCATAATGCAAGCAGATAAGGAGGAACAAGAGCAATAGGCTACTGAGGATTTTTGAAAGATCGAATAGTATTCCAAAGAATTTTGTGAAACACATGAACAACTGTGGATGAACGGATACTCGGCAAGTGCGAGTAATTACCGTAGGGGTATTCATGTGGCAAAGGACTACAAGGTAGTAAGTATAAAGGATCCTCGGAACATTAGGTAGCTACTCATAAGGACTTATCGATGGTAGGGATCGCAAAGGCGAAGGGCACAAGGGTCTCGAGAAAACTTCGGAGAGTATCTTCAGAATCTTCTGATGCACCAAGTAATAATCTGGAGTGAGGGGTTCTCCGGGAGAAAGTATTTACGAGAACCTAGAGTTAGAGTCAGCAAAATCATTTACCCGAATAGAAGAGAGATAAGAGTCCCAGAGTATAGACGAGGAATAAAAGATCCTAATACCACCCAATGGCGACGTGGGCCCGTAAGCCACACAACCATGTTAGTAAAACCATTTTTTCAAAGTCTAGACTCAACTTCGGCCAAGGAGTTGGAAAGGGGGATCCTACAGGCAGTCGGCGCTGATACTAACTTGTGACGCCCCTGATTCGACCGTACACTAATCATACACGCAAATGTGTACGATCAAATTCAGGGACTCACGGGAAGATATCACAACAAAACTCTAGACACAAATAAAAATAATACAAGCTTCATATTACAAGCCAGGGGCCTCGAGGGTTCGAATACAAGCTTGATACACAAGCGTCAGCGGAAGCAACAATATCTGAGTACAGACATAAGTTAAACAAGGATGCCTTAAGAAGGCTAGCATAAACATCAACGATCGAAGAGGCAAGGCCTCCTGCCTGGGACCTCCTAACTACTCCTGGTCGTTGGCGGTCTCCACATAGTAGCATCCGTCAGCGGTGGCATCTAGCTCCAGGGATCCACCATCTGGTTGCATCAACCGGAAAGAAGAAGTAAGGGGGACAAGGGGTAGCAAAGCAACCGTGAGTACTCATCCAAAGTACTCTCAAGCATCAGATCTACACTAAGTGTGCATTGGTATCAAATGGAAGGGCTGTATCTGTGGACTGAACTGCAGAATGCCAGAATAGAGAGGAAGGCCTAACCTATCGAAGACTAGCATCTTCAAGCAGCTCCAAGCATCTTGCAGCATGTAGAAGAGTAAAGAATAGCAGTTTATAATTAGCAAACATGTTGTAACATTAATGCCCAAAGATCCCTCCTCGACTACCTGCGAGAAAGCAATCCTGGAGCCAATATCCATCACATATCTTAAGTATCCATTTCTAGTTATATAAGATCAGGATACAAGTATGAATGTCCATTACCGTGGACACGGTATTCGAATATATATCTTCCCTGCAAGGGTGCACCACATTACCCAACGCGCTCGATCACTCCGTCCGGACACACCTTTCTGGGGTCAATGCCCGGCCTTGGAAGATCAACACGTCACAGCCCTACCTAGGCTCAGAAGAGAGGTCCTCGTTGGTCTACATCCTAAGCACTCCGGGGTCTGGGCCCATCGTCCGTTGCACTCCGAGTCGTTGTGTGCAGGGTGGATACCAACACCACCCGTGTAGTGGATGGCACGATCCGACCGTGCCACAATGCTAAACTGGACATCTGACAAAGCTTCGGCTGATACGACGACGTCGAGGCCCATAACTATTCTCGCGTGGTGGTTAGTGCGTAAAGGCCAAAGGCCACCTCAGAACAAATACCCAAACCTGTTAGTGCATTGGGGGCTCGCGGAGACGAGCAGCAACTCACGATAATGTGACCCCGTCGCCCCGTCTCATGGACTTACGGCAAGGGCCTAGACTACCCGACCGTGCCACGTAGAAAACTCGTAGGTGCTCCACGGGCCCGCCCGACTTTCACATCAACTCGCGAGTACCCCTCAGGGCCGACCCGACTTCAACAATGGTCTCAAGTAAAGTCAAGGTAACCTTGTGTCCAAAACATCAAGGAAGAAAACCCGAGGAATCACCCCCGGTAGATTCCACTCAATGTAATCATCAAGGTGAACGTAAGAGGGACCACCCTCGAGGTTCACACTTGAGGTGTTGCACGACAGAGCCGTACCGGGAATGGTGAAAGAGGAAATCACCCTCGATGACCACGACCGAATAGCTACACTACAAAATTATCATCGAGAGTGTGTTATGAGGGATCACCCTCGACACTCGATAGTAGCTCTGTAGAGTCGAGCAACTAAAGGGGCGTGATGTGATGTGAGGTGTCAGGCTCTGGTCCTCGATCATGTTGATCGAGTCGTCGAAGATGAAGCTGGGGCAACAAGGACAAGGTGGGGGTCACTGATGGATCACTAACCAACCTATACTAAGCAGTTTAGGATAAGCAGGTAAAGTACAAAGAGTAGGTTACAAAAGCAGGCTATGCATCAGAATAGGAGCAAACAATAACAATAGCAAAATCTAATGCAAGCATGAGAGAATGGAATGGGCGATATCGGGATGATCAAAGGGGGGGCTTGCCTGGAAGCTCTGCTGAAAGAGAACTAGGGGTCGTCGGTGACGTAGTCGATCACGGGGACATCAACATCGGTCTCGGGGTCTACCGGATAGAAGAGGGGGAAGAAACAGTAAATACACGCAAACATATGCATAACAAGACAATAAGTGGGGCTAGAAGTGTTCTAACGCAGCGCTAGGCCGTACTGGCAAAGGGGGAAACATCCGGGAAAGTTTTCCCGGCTCCGGACGTCTGTTAGACAGATGAACCGGAGGGAAAAGTTCAACGTTTGCTATGCTAGTGACGTGTGGCGGGCGAACGGATTGTGTATTCAGATTCATCTCGCCGTTCTGAGCAATTTTCATGTAGAAAACTTTTTCATCTGAGCTACGGTTTATTTGCTATTATTTTTCAAAGTTTAAACAATATTCTGAAAAATATTATTAAATAAAAAGAAAATACTGCATCAGCATGACGTCAGCGGTCAACAGGATGTTGACTGGTCAAAGTTGACATGAGGGACCCACTGTCATAGACACAGTTTTATTAAACAGACCTTAAATAACTAACCATGTGATTAGGGTAATTGAACAGAGTTAATTAAGTTAATTAATCAATTAAATATTAATTAATTAGTTAATTAATTGATTATTTTTACTAATAAATTTTTAAACCTTTTTTTACAGGGGCATGGGGCCCCAACGTCAGTGGCCCAGGGGGGTTAAGCGGGCGACGGGCAAGCGGGTTAACGGGCGAGCGCCCGTGCGAGGGCACGGGGCATCAGGGTCGCCGGCGAGGCCACGGCACCGTCCGGGGCGGGGCGTGGCCAGGCCGAGGCGGCGACGGCCGGAGTTGGGAGCTGCGGGATGAGGCCGCGGCGGGGGTTGGGCAATAGGGGCGCGCGTGGGGCAGCAAGGCGAGCGGCGAGAGCGAAGCAGCAGGAGGCGGCCGAGGGCGCGGCCATGGGCGCAGGGAGTTAGCGCGGGGGAAGGAGGCGCGTGGGCACGGGCGGTCTCCGACGGGTGCGAGAGGATGACGCAAGGCAGTTGCGGGGATTGGCCGGCGCATCAGCGCGGCGTACGGCGAGGCGAGGCGGGACCGTGCGGTCGTTGGCGGCGGAGGTTCGCGCGCGGTTGGTGGGTGACGAGCGCGAAGTCGACCGCAGCGGCTACGGCATCTACGACGATGGATTCTACGGTGAGGGGATGGGGAAAACGAGCGGGGCCTCACATCGGTGTTGTAGGGGTCGGCAGCGGGCTCGGGGAGGGTCGAGGTGGCCGGAGACAACGACGAGGGCAGCGGCGTTCGAGAAGGGAGACGAGGTGGGGAGGCATCGATCCGCTTGATGCGCCGACTCCGAGCTCCATCCGGGGCTTGTAGCCGACGTGGAGGAGGCCGCTGGAGCCGTTGGACGCGTCGGTGTGGTGAGGGAGGGGTCGAGGCCGCGGCAACGGCGCCGACGACGCTCCGACAGAGAGAACCGAGAGGGAGAGAGCCGAGCGAGGCGGGCAAATATCTGGGGCTGACGAGGACGAGGCCGAGGGGGAGACTTATCCCCTCGGCGGCGTGGGTGGTTCGAGTGAGCCGGCCTGGCCGACCAGCTGGATGTCCAGCTGGGCCACGAGGCCCACTAGGGGGTGGCCTTTTCTTTCTTTTTTTTGATTTGCCTTTGTTTCCTATTTAAAAGAGCTACTGAATTATTTTTGTTAAATCTGGCACTTTGCACGAAAATAGATAGGAACAAAGTGAAGTTGCATAAAAAGTTTGGGGTCAGAAGGAGTTGGCTAACCATTTTTAGAAATTGGAAAGGCCAATTTAATTATTGTTGGACCACAAGATAAAATCCTAGGGACATTTTGGGAACTCAAATGAGGTTGGTTCCAACATGAAAAATATCTAGGGATTATTTGCCACACTTTGAACATTTTAGTTTTCATGTTTGGCAATTTTAATTTTGGACTTTGATTTGAATTTGAAATTTGAACCGGTTTCGAACCAACGTGAGTTTAACAACAGTAATCATGATGATGTGGCATCATTAGGAGGGAATTACTGTAGCTTAATTATCCAGGCGTCACGCGTACCAAATAAGCCAACGCCACCACACTATTTGAAAAAAATAGTGGTGGCGTTAGTTGTAAATGGCGCGCCACCAACGTAAGTTGTGGCTAGCACTATTTCCACTAGTGTGTCAGGCTAGCACTTGTAAGTCCTCTGAAGTTAATATTGGGCCAGTCGATTTTCACCCGAAGGAACAGCCTCCGGCTCGCCGGAGAAGCCCTCTGGGTCTATCTTAGGATCGCAGGCTACCAGATGTCTATCTTAGGATGGCAAGCAACCTTGATATCTATCTTTGGTGTGTTAGGGGGTGCAGGTTCGCCGGAAAAAAAGTTCATCGTCATGGTTAGAGGGATGGCACGGGGCGGAAGCAACTCGATGGTGGGCAGCGGTTGAGGAGAGGGCGGGGCGGCAAGGCTGGCGCGGGACCGCTGCCGACCGGCAGCGGCGTAATCCGGTGGTATGTGGGGCGGTTTCAGAGAAGAAAATGAACAGGTGGTTGGGTTGGAGGTTGAAGAAAGCGATTTGTGCATCTGATGGCTTAAAACAAAAGCTTGCGGGGCATGGTTAATTGGTTGCTAGCTACACGTAGCTAGCTACTGGTAGTATCAAAAAATGTCTTATATTAAGTTAAGGAGCAATTATGTTTTCCTTCTCTCCACTTGCTCGGTCCTTTCTCGCCCAAAAAACAAAAACAAAAAAACTAGTTATTCTCTCAATATGAATGCATCTTGATTGATTAATCGTTTCAGAGGGCGTCCCCAAGCTAGCTTAGCTTAGCTTAGTTAGTATGCTCGATCGATCTTTAGATAATTTTAAAAACATTAGTTAGCATTCTGCACTTGCCTTAATTGGGTCACCATGCATGCGTCAAGTGAGTACACATTACTGACACGTCATTGCTGGAAACCAAGCACTGAGGTAGTCCAGTGCTCGATTATCAGCACGTAATGATCAATCTTTCCAAATTAACGTGCACACACGTATATGTACACAAATATACATTTGAGTCTCTGCTTTGCACCAAGGTCGATCATACTTACGTGTTAAGAACCAATGCATCTAATAGTTGGTTAGCACAGGAGAGGAGATGCATGAACTTGACTAGTGTATGTATTTTTAAACAAAATGCACGTACGCATGGAAATTATTAAGTTTGGGTTTCCGGAGATGAATTTTGTTTCATTTTCTTCCTTTGATGTTGGTTTGTTTTTCTAGAGTAAATAAATTAATAGCATGCATTTACTGTACAAACAAATCCATCACAAACAACCACACTTTTTGTTGCAAACATCACCAAGACAAATAGCTCAACAATGGATACATGACAGATCTGATCACACACACAAACAACACTGATACACATCACTGATCACAAGCTACTACGGACTGCTGGCCTAGCTTCTAGCTAGCTAGGGGGTCGCATGCATGCTTACTTTATTGGGCCAATGATGCTCAGAAGCTAGCTAGGACATAGCTAGCTAATTGGCCGACTGCTGAAGAATCCATCATATCCTGCTGCAAGCTCCTCTACGCACTCGTACAATACGCCCGCGGTACTTGTACGAACTACTGCTACTACTACTACAATACTACTACTAGAGATACAAACGGATGGCTCTCAAACGGCGGCAGCAGGCAGACAGGTATGATGGATGGATGCACTACTCACCATCACGGAGGCCAAGGTAATGTGGGACCCCTGTCTGAGGAAGCCAGGCGCCTCCCTGGATGAACCTCCCCGGCGCATACAGCCTAGCCTGTGCCTCGTTGAGGCGATGAAACCCATGCCAGTCGACGCGGTGGTCGACATTGGCGCCGGCGCCGTGGTTCGCGAACTCACCGAAGAAGATATGGCCCTCGTGGCCGGGCGTGACGCCGCCTTTGACGCATTCCTTGGGGTTGGTCTTGTTCCAAGCCACCCATCCGTCCGCGTGGATGATGTCGTCGATGGTGCAGAACATGTACACCACGGTTGCGTGGTCCTTCCAAGGACGGCCCAGGTAGGTCTGGCGCCGTGGTGATGCTGCAGTTCTGCAGCACGAACCCAGAACCACCGAGATGTGCAGTGAGGTCTTGTGCCACTTGGTTTAAGTAGAGGGAGGGAGGGAGGGAGGGAGGGCCGGCTCCACATGCGTGCATCTTCCCATAAATGAAGTAGGCAGGCAGCTACCATTCGATCAAGCCCATCGGCCGAAGAGAACCTCCTTTTGCAATGCAGTTAGGCAGCAGCTAGGTAGCTTTAGCTAGGACGACGTTGCAATGCAAATGTAACCATGCATGCATCGATCGATCGAATTCACGTGCTAGCTAGGCCGGCTCCGCTCGGCCGGACTCCGCAGTAAGCGTACGTACTCCTACTCCTGCTCTTCAACGTACTCCCCTCCTAACTACCTATCCCTAGCTCTAGGCTCTAGCTAGCTTGTTATCCCTCTCTGTTCTGTCTCTCGGCCCGCCCGAAAGAATCAAGTACAACACAGTACTACAGTACATACTCCTAGTGAGGAGAGGAGATGGAGGACGATGCATTTGTTACTGCTGCACTATCAATTTAATTGTTGATCAACAAAAGAGGGGGCATGCATGCTGCACTGCACTGCCATCCATCCTCCTTCTCATAAGAAAACGCAATGCAAAAAAAAAAAAAAGACTAGTAAGGAGACCCTCATTACTTATACTGCAGCAAGTAGGATAGGATAAGGGGGGCGTACGTGGCGTGCGTATGGGACGCCGTCCCGAGCCTGCATGCATGCATACTAAACGCCCAAGCCATGCATGTACGTACTACTATATCATGATCAAGCCCGTTTGCATTGCAATTAGCTAGGTGGTATAGCAGCTAGCTAGGATGCATCGATCGATCGATTTCACGTGCTAGCCCGAGCATGCATGCTCCTACTCCATACATCTAGTCTAGTACGTACAGTTGAAAATAAAGAACTAATGGCCAATCGAAGCCATGCATGTATCATCCATCCTTCCTTTCTTGTATTTTCTTATTATTATATCTCATATATATATATATACATATACATATATATATATATATATATATATATATGTATATACTCCATGCATCAACTACTATGCATGCTTGCTGGTGGGTGTGTGTGTGTGTGAGAGA
>NC_041380.1:608210738-608227262 GCF_002162155.2 Triticum dicoccoides | reverse complement strand
AGAGAGAGAGAGTGAGAGAGAGAGAGAGAGAGAGAGAGAGAGAGAGAGAGAGAGAGTATGGATGACGGACCACAGCGAATTTTAATTCTTGTGCGCGCACAGCATGTATGCATAGTGGAAGTAGTACGAACTAGCTAGCTTCTAGCTAGTGAAATTAGCGCAAGTATAGAAGTATGCAACACAATGCATGCTTGCTACTAGCTACGATCGTCTCTCTAGGACAAGGACCAGGAGTAGTACAGTAGCTAGTAGTACATGCATCAAGCTCGCTGGCTGGCTGGCTGGCTGGCTGGCTAGGAGGAGGAGGCATCATGCTCCGCTCGGTTCTGTTGATATAGATACATCATCTCTCTATATATATAGTCGTTGGAGCTTCCGTAATTAATTGGATTTCCTTCCCGCAGAAAAGAAGAAGAAGAAGAAGAAGAAGAAGAAGAAGAAGAAGAAGAAGAAAAGATGTAGCTTAATTAGCTAAAAGCTGTCTAGTTCGCTTTTCCATTCCATTCCATTCAGCACGGTCATCTCCGTCTCGTTGCAAATTAATTGGCAGCTTCCTTGTAATATTAACTAGCTAGCTAGCTAGGTCCATCACCTTCTGCTCTACTGTACTATCGTACCGGCCTAGTGCATGCCCTAGTGATCAATAGCTAGCTACGTACCAAGGCAGACATGCATCTTCACTCACACACACAGTCATCGTTGGTAAATCTGCTATGTACTAGACTGTTCTGATGAGGTGGTTTAAAATAAAAGAAGAGAGAGAATGAGACGGTGGGAGAGAAAAAGGAATGATCGAGTAGGATGGAGAGGCATCTAGCTAGCTAATTACTCTAATTAACTGGTGTGCGTGCAGGGCAAGGTGAAAGAAAGCGCCGCCATCAAACAAGCCCGTGCATGCCACTGCCTGGACCAGAGTTAATTTTAAGAGATTCTTGTGAGCGCGTAGCATGCATGCATATATATTGGAATAGTACGTAGTACTAGTATGTTTCCAGTGAAATTAGTGCAAGATTGAATATGTAAATTAAGCACGCACAACGTATAGAGTATAGATATAGTACGTACTACCGCCACAGTCAAGGCATGTACACACGCACGCACAGATCGACCCACAGACGGGAAAGCTCAAGGCGCTCAAAGCTCAATGAATATAAAATGGATGGATGTAGTCAGTGACACGGGCGCGTAACCTACCACGACTAGCTAGTACTACGGACGACGTACCAGTACTACCTAGCTAAAGCATGCAGTTACTACCATGCCATGCATGCATTGCATTACGTACTTGTAGGAGAAGTACTCCCTCATTTCCGGTTCACAGGCTCAAATCTGAAACCATATCTAGAGTAGTGACCAAGCATGCATGCACTGCAATTTTAATCTTGCTGGATCAATCGAACAGAGACCCGATGTCGATAGATAGATGTAGGTAAAAGAATCACCCACTTGTGCGTCGATCACTCTTCACCTTACAGACCTAGGCGAGTCGCATCTGCCGTCGATGGGAATCCCATCGCCGAGGCCACTTCGCGACAACGAAAGTCGCGGAAGCCACCGAAGGACAATGTTCTGCCGAGACGAGCACAACGTACACCTCCTCTCGGCGTCATATCAACCACCATCACCAAATGAGCACTATGCAAAGCAACAAGAACCTCTAACATTTTTGAAGGAAGGAATGGAACACCGAGACCTCACCGCCGCCACAAACACCCCTGAGAGGAGGCTAACTCGAGCAAGATGAAAAACCAAAAATACTTAGCTTGGCACGAATAAGCATAGCACTTCCACCACCACCAACTACTGAACACATGTCGCAAACCTCCGCAAAACCCAACTTCGACGAAAAAGGGTTTCCCCCGCTTTGTATTACAAAGCAACCAACCGATACAACCGACGATAGGGGCTGGGGCGAAAGCAGCACAAACACGCCCAAAAAGAAAAGAAAGAGAAAAAAGAAAAGAAACAAATGCCGATAACGGCGGATCGACAAAAACGACGAAGCCTCATGACCGCTGCGTCCACCGAAGATCACCCACCAAGCTCCGAGACTCCGAAGTGCCTGTACCCAACAACACCTCCAAGAAGGGACGCGACGATGACGACGCTGCTGCCAAGGGTTTCCCCGGTACACGGCGAGGAGAAAGGAAGGGTAGCCCCGACGCCCTCCAAGAAGGTCCGGCGGCATCCTCAGGCGCCACCGCGTCGGTGTCGGCCAAGCCAACAAAGATTTCTCCCGATCCCAGCCTATCCCTCAGGCACTCCGGAGCTCGCCACCAGACCGACCACCACCCTGCGCCAACACGAACACGAAGCTTCCCACGCTGTCTCACCACAGTACCGCGAAGATGGTCTGCACACCGGAGAAGAGGAGTCGGGACTAGGGCAACAACACCATCGGCATACGGGAGGGCCCCACCTCCACCGTCCACGATGGTAGCCGACCGGACGCCATGGCAGGAGCCTACCGGGCCCGTGGCCCCACAGGCCCGGCCGGGCCCTCAAAGGCCCGGACAGCTCCCACCTCCGCGCAGCAGCTGGTACGCCGCCGGCGTCGCTGACCCAGTCCACGAGACAACGCTCCCCCGCATCAATCAAGACGCACCTACGGCTTTCAATAAGGACTCTAAAATGGAGACTCCAAGGGCAAGGAGTAAGTGATGTTAGGACACCACCGCCACACAGTCTCGCTGCCGCACCTCTAGAGAAACGCCCCACTGTCGTCCTCGGAGCCGGTCGCGCTTTGCCGGTGGGCGCCTCAGGCGTCAGTTAGGGGAGGAAGGCTTTTGCTCCTGAGTCGCCACACTGGGTGACACGTGGGGTGGAGGGGGTAAGCCACGCACCGCTGTGTACCTGTATACTAAACTAGCAGTCTGAATATTGTTTATAAAATCAACGATCCTGACTAATTAAGCTAGAAGAAAATATGCCCGGAGGAAATCCTTGCAGCCACTAGAAACAACAATGCTTGCATCATCAAAATATCAAAATTCACTATGCACAGCAGGAAGGTCCGATTATTAAGGAGAAGCGAAGAGAAGCTCAAAAGAAACCCTCACTGCTAGCACCGTTAACACACAAGTTCCCCATAGCTTTTCCACTGCTCTCCCCAGGATTCCCGTGCAATCGAAATCAATCACCAATCACCATGCCATAAATCAACAGAGTTAAGTCTTTGAGCATACAGAGGTGTCCACACCTGCATCATATAGAAAAGGAAGAAGGAGGGGTCAGGTTGGGGAGGATCTCGTCGAGCGCAGCTATTATATAATCCATCATTATAACTAAGTAAAAAAATGCCTTCTGCTCGACGGCTTCATCTATTAATGAGAGTTGTTCAATCACTGTAGACACATTTAACATGCACATACTGATAAAATAGCAATTAACTTTGATGATCTAATGCAAGCATTCCTCTAGTGCAGAAGGTTCATGGCAAACAAATGGAAATTATTTCTATCAATATTATGTTTTCAACCTTCGCAACAAAATATACCGCAGAAGATAGCAGAAAAAGTGGAATATATTTAGGATCCACCTGAACAGAAAAAGAAAAGGTACAATAATAAGAAAATCAAACATACTGCATTTTTTGTCTCTACTTACAAAATCGTGTCCCACCTTCCATCCATCGATCCTGCACAAAAGTAGGTTATGGTCATATAGACGATGATAAGCAGTAAGTACAGTACAATCCACATCTGTACACTGCCTGAAAAAATAACCTGATCTGTCTAATATAGAACAGTGCAACATAAAAGTGCCTAATAAAGCACAAAAACGTGATGCAAGCAAAAACTGCAGAATCAAATTTACAGCAGTCTATAAAGGTAAGGGCATAGTTCTTTTATATCATAAGCATCCTATGAAATTCAGAAAACTAAGTAACTTTTAGATCAATAGGGTGTGATGCAAGAAGTAATGTTAATTAACATGCAGACTCACTTCAAAATCATCGAGGCAGTCCCTAGAAGCATCAATTAGTCCATTATAAAAGATATCAAGTATTTCATTTTTCTTGAGAGGATGGTCAGTCAAAGCATAAAGTAGTTAGAGAAGCCTCCCCCAGGCTTGTGGGTGACTCTCTTCTTCAATTTGCACAAAGTTAAATATTTCCTGTAAAGCATCTTATTTATTATGAGCAGGAAAATATTTATCAGAGAAGTAATATATCATATCCTGGGGACCACGCACACAACCAAGATAAAGAGAATTAAACCATATCTTAGCATCACCCTTTAATGAGAAAAGAAACAACTTAAGAATATAGTAGTAGCAAATTTTTTCCTCATGAGCAAATAAGGTTGCTATATCATCCAGTTTAGTAAGATGTGCCACAACAATTTCAGATCCATAGCCATGAAAAGGATCAGATTCAACCAAAGTAATTAACTCAGGATCAACAGAGAATTCATAATCCTTATCGGTTACAAAGATAAGTGAAGTAGCAAACTTTGGATCATATTTCATTCTAGCATTCAAAGATTTTTCTTTCAACTTGACAAACAATTTCTTAAGATCATCTCTATCCTTACAAGCAAGAAAGTCTCTAGCTACCTCTCCATCCATAACATAACCCTCAGGTATATCAGGCAATTCATATCTAGGAAAGCTAGATCTAATATGTGTTTCATAGTTTTCAGTTTCAAAGACTTCATCAGTTTCAGTATTCTCAATATCTTTAGCTCTAGCAAGTTGTTTATCAAGAAATTCACCTAATGGCACATCATCATCAAGCATAGTACTAGCATCATCATAAGTGTTGGGGAACGTAGCAATAATTCAAAAAAATTCCTACGTGTCACCAAGATCAATCTAGGAGATACTAGCAACGAGAGAGACAGAGTGCATCTTCATACCCTTGAAGATCGCTAAGAGGAAGCGTTACAAAACGCGGTTGGTGGAGTCATACAGGCAGCGATTCAGACTGCGGTCGATTCTGATCTAAGCGCCGAACAACGGCGCCTCCGCATTCAAGACACATGCAGCCCGGCGACATCTCCCGTGCCTTGATCTAGCAAGGAGGAGGGAGAGATTGGGGAAGACAACTCCAGCAGCAGCACGACGGCGTGGTGGTGGTGGAGCAGCGTGGTTCTCCAGGAGGGCTTCGCCAAGCACTACGAAAGACAAGGAGGTGGAGAGGTAGGGCTGCGCTGAGAGAGAGAGACCTTCGTCTATGGCAGCCCCAAAAACCCCACTATATATAGGAGGAGGGGAGGGGGCTGCGCCCCCTCTAGGGTTCCCACCCTAGGGGGGCAGCAGCCCTAGATGGGATTGAGGGGGCAACCAAGGGGGAGAGAGGGGGGAGGGGCGCGCCCTAGGGTGGGCCTTAGGCCCATCTGCGCATAGGGTTTCCCCCTCTTCCCTTGTGCTGCGCCTTGGGCCTTGGTGGGAGGTGCACCAGCCCACTCAGGGGCTGGTCCCTTCCCACTCTTGGCCCATGCAAGCCTCCGGGGCTGGTGGCCCCTCCCGGTGGACCCCCAAAACCCTTCCAATGGTCCCGGTACATTACCGGCGATGCCCGGAACACTTACGGTGTCCAAATACCCACTTCCTATATATAATTCTTTACCTCCGGACCATTCCGGAACTCCTTGTGATGTCCGGGATCTTATCCTGGACTCCAAACAACATTCGGTAACCACGTACATACTTTCCCTATAACCCTAGCGTCATCGAACCTTAAGTGTAGACCCTACGTGTTCGGGAACCATGCAGACATGATCGAGACATCTCTGCGGCCAATAATCAACAGCGGGATCTTGATACCCATGTTGGCTCCCACATGTTCCATGATGATCTCATCGGATGAACCACGATGTCAGGGATTCGATCAACCCCGTACACAATTCCCTTTGTCCATCGGTATGTTACTTGCCCGAGATTCGATCGTCGGTATCTCTATACCTCATTCAATCTCATTAGCGGCAAGTCTCTTTACTCATTCCGTAACGCATGATCCCGTGGCTAACTCCTTAGTCACATTGAGCTCGTTATGATGATGCATTATCGAGTGGGCCCAGAGATACCTCTCTGTCATACGGAGTGACAAATCCCAGTCTCGATTCGTGCCAACCCAACTGATACTTTCGGAGATACATGTAGTGCACCTTTATAGCCACCCAGTTACATTGTGACGTTTGGTACACCTAAAGCATTCCTACGGTATCCGGGAGTTGCACAATCTCATGGTCTAAGGAAATGATACTTGACATTAGAAGAGCTTTAGCAAATGAACTACACGATCTTGTGCTACACTTAGGATTGGGTCTTGTCCATCACATCATTCTCCTAATGATGTGATCCCGTTATCAATGACATCCAATGTCCATGGTTAGGAAACCATGACCATCTATTGATCAACAAGCTAGTCAACTAGAGGCCTACTAGGGACATATTACGATGTATGTATTCACACATGTATTACGGTTTCCGGTTAATACATTTATAGCATGAACAATAGACAATTATCATGAACACGGAAATATAATAACAACCACTTTATTATTGCCTCTAGGGCATATTTTCAACAATAAGCATCATTCATAGCAGAAGTAGCATCATCTATTACTTGCGACATATCAAGATTAATAGCAGGTGGTGGTGTTGTAAGCTTACTTAAAACAGATGGTGAATCAAGTGCAGAGTGTGATGGCAGTTCGATACCTTCCCTCGTCTTAGAGGGAATGATCTTGGGTCTGGTATCTATCAGATTCTTCATAGTGATCAACAGATATTAAATCCCAAGTGACTCAGCAAATAGAGCTATGCTCCCCGACAACGGCGCGAGAAAAAGGTCTTGATAACCCACAAGTATAGGGGATCGCAACAGTTTTCGAGGGTAGAGTATTCAACCCAAATTTATTGATTCGACACAAGGGGAGCCAAAGAATATTCGCGAGTATTAGCAGTTGAGTTGTCAATTAAACCACACTCGAAAGACTTAATATCTGCAGCAAAGTATTTAGTAGCAAAGTAGTATGGAAGTAACGGTAACAGTGGCAGTAGTAACAGTGACAATTTTGTAGTGAGTGTAGCAGCAACACGGCAAACATTACTTAGCAAAGATCAATATGTGGAAAGCTCGTAGGCATTGGATCAATGATGATAATTGTGTTGGATGATATTCATCATGTAGCAGTTATAACCTAGAGAGACGCAGAACTATGTCCAATTCATCAATGTAATATAGGCATGTATTCCATATATATTCATACGTGCTTACGGAAAAGAACTTGCATGACATATTTTGTCATACCCTCCCATGGCAGTGGGGTCCATAAGGAAACTAAGGGATATTAAGTCCTCCTTTTAATAGAGAACCGGAACAAAACATTAACACTTAGTGAATACATGAACTCCTCAAACTACGGTAATCACTGGAAAAAATCCCAATTATTGTCACCTTGGGGTATGGGATCATAACTCGTAATAGGCGTGTATAACTTGCAAGATAGGATCAAGAACACAAATATATTCATGAAAACATAATAGGTTCAGATCTGAAATCATGGCACTCAAGCCCTAGTGACAAGCATTATGCATAGCAAAGTCATAGCATCATCAATCTCAGAACATAGTGGATACTAGGCATCGATCCCTAACAAAACTAACTCGATTACATGATAGATCTCATCCAACCCATCACCGTCCAGCAAGCCTATGAAGAAATTACTCACTCCCAGCTATGAGCGTCATGAAATTGGCGACGGAGGAAGGTTAATGATGATGTCGACGTCGAATTCCACCCTCCGGAGCCCCGAACGGACTCTAGGTCAGCCCTCCCGATGAAGAACAGGAGGTGGCGGTGGCTCCGTATCGTAAAACACGATGAATCCTTCTCTCTGTTTATTTCTCCGCGAATAGGTATATGTGGAGTTGGAATTAGGGGGGGGCTGGGCGCGCCCCCTAAGCTTGTGGCTCCTGGGTGCCCCCCTCTGGTATATTTTTTTGCCAATACTTTTTATTTATTCCGCAAAAATTCTTCGTACATTTTTAGGTCAATCTGAGAACTTTGATTTCTGCACAAAAACAACACCATGGCAATTCTGCTGAAAACAGCGTCAATCCAGGTTAGTTCCATTCAAATCATGCAAATTAGAGTCCTAAACAAGGGCAAACGAGTTTGGAAAAGTAGATATGATGGAGACGTATCATGGCACCACCTCCTTGCCCTTGTCCATCTGCATTATGAACAACACGCATATCAATGGTCAACATCCATTCATATCAGCCTAACGCTCCTATATTAACCCACCCCACTAACTCAGCACTGCACTCAAACCCCCTCTATTTCACCACCTTTCCTCTTCCACCTCTCCTCGGCATGAAATCCAACTCCAACTCCAACTCCAACCCCAACTCTTTCCCCTGAGGCATTGGATGGAGGGCATTCTTCCTTGGGTGCTCGCTCGGTGACCGCAAGAAGTTCGAGCACACCATGGAAGTGTGCTCGAACTTCAGCAACATCGATGACATGCACAAGGACGCCGATGCTGTGATAAAGAAGGCTACGCCGGACGAGACACTGGTTCTGAACCCAGCCAAAGGTGCGATGTCGGTGGACATCCTGCGCTGGGCCATGAATCAGGCAGATTCCGGCGACGCTCGACAGCGGGCAAGATGGGCCAAGTACAGTCAGTACAAGGCACCTCAAGACCAGCGTGCCTCGGCATACTAGAGTAGTACGTTCGGGTCGTCGGAGTCCGACAACGACGTGGTGCAGATGGTGTCCAGGGCGCTGGCGGCAGGCGAGTGTGCAAGACCCATTGTTCTTGACGAAGACGATGAGGACAAAGCCGATGAGGAAGAAAATAAGATGACTACACCCCCCCGCCGCTCGACGCGACTCCAGGGTCGCCGCGGCTAGGCAATCCGATTCCCGCCCCCGATGTAATCGGAAAATAACATATGAGTCTAGTAGCCGTAGATGCAGAATTGCTTCATGTCAATCCTCCCCCCCGATGTGTTCAATCCCCTCCTAACTCTTCAATCGCGTGCTCTAATCGAATCTAGCCCAGGTCATAAGCAGTGAATGTACAGAGAGGATAGGGTCTTACCGCCATGGCCGATGCGCTCCGATGGAGGTCTGCAGTCGCTTTGGTGATTGCCGCCACCGTCTTGGATCGATTCGCAGTAGAGCTCAACTGGTCGCCGCCGCCGGTGTGAGTGGGGAAGAGGGGAGAGAGCGGCGAAGAGGGGGAGGTGAGTGTAATTTTTGAAGACGTGTGTGGAAACAACACGACGTCTCGGGACCGCACCCACGCGTGCAACCGCCCAGGGCCACATGCCTAAGGTTGCATCGCTCGGGCTTGGCTGAGGACTGTAATGTTCGTGTTGTGCAGGCCCAATAGTGAATGCGGGTAACCGAACGGGCCTTTTTCTTCCGGCGCTGGCCTGGCCGAGGTATATGCAGCCTATCAAACATGTCCAATGTGTAGAGAAGAAGATCCTCCCCTGGAGCCCATGGCATGGTATTGGCCACAAGAGAAGAAAGCAGGATGGAGGGAGGGGTCGAAAGAAGGCTGCCTCCCACTTTGTTGTCACCAACGACACATGCATAACCAAAGTGAGTGTGTCCTCCATAGAAAAAAGAAATAGATTTCCCTTTGAGACACACACTAGAAAAAATAGATGAGGAATGCATGCTTTAACAAGTTGTTTTGGTTACCCCTCAAAAAAGAAGAAGAAGAAGAAGAAGAAGAGGAAGTTGTTTTTTTTTTGAGTAAAAGGGAAGGGAAGTTGTGTGTTGTTGGGTTGGAGTGGTGGGCTTAGCTACCCGCAAAAGAGAAAAAAAAGGAGTGGTGGGCTTAGCTACCTGCAAAAGAAAAAAAAGAGTGGTGGGCTTAGCTTGGCTGGGCTGGCTGGGTAGGTTGGGCCGGGCCTAAGAAAAGGAAGTTTATGGGTGGGGAAAGGAAAGGAAGTTTCTGTGCGTGTGGCACTGAAACCCACGCCAAGCGCGTGCCCTGCTCTGCTCTGCTCTGCTCTCCTCTCCTATTATATCCTTGTCCTTGTCCTTGTCCTTGGGACAGCACAGCACAGCACCGCTCCTCATCTGAATTTCCCCTTTCCTCTTTCTTCTTCTTCTTCTTCTTCTTGTTGAGGCTGCTTGAAGAAGGTGCCGGAGATGTCGTCGTCGTCCTTGTCCAAGGCCAGATTCGAGGTCTGTCTCTACTCTCCTTCCTCCCCGCCTCTCTCAATTCCTCTACTCTACTTCTTCATCATCATCTCATAGCCATACCAATACATACTCCACTACTCCTAGATAACATGATAATTCACCACACCACACCACACCAGACCAGACCAGATAGAGAATCCACTACTCCAGTCGAATCTGACATCAATTGCAACCTCAATTGCTAATAATACACTGCATACATACGACAAGTAATTGCTCTCTTCTCTTCTCTTCTCTTCTCTTCTCTTCTCTTTTGATTTGCCGTGCGTGCAGGGTAAAGGAGGAGGAGGAGCAGGCGGATCCGGGAGATCCATATCGCTGGCCGCCTCCAGGGCCAAGCTCGCCGCCGCCAAGAAAGCCGCTACTACAGCTAGCGGCCGGGGCAAGGCCAAGGCCAAGGCCAAGAAGGTCTTCTCCCTCACCGGCCAGAAGTTCGACACCCCAGAGGAGGTACAATTTCTTCTTTCATCATACTTATCATACTTGTATGCTTCCAGTTCAAGCATCTGATTTGGGAACCCTTTTTTGCAATGGAATTTGGCTTTGCTTGGCTGCCAGAGGGAGCCCCTGAGGATCTTCTACGAATCGCTCTCCAAGCAGATCCCATCCAGCGACATGGCCGAATTCTGGTACGTCTCTGCCTCTGCTCTCCTCCACCAATTAATCGCCACTTACTGCTGCTTGCCCACAAGTTACTAGTAGAGTAGGCTGCAATCCCAACCCAGTTACTAGTAGAGTACTAGTCTCTGATTGATCCATTGATTTCTCTGAATGTCACTCAAATCCTTCCTTAGCTCTTCCCTCCCTGCAAACATCACGAATAGCTACCTAATTACTACACTAGTATTCACAAACAACTTCACTCTCAAACTCTGAATTATCCCTCCCTGATGATTCACACACACACACACACACACACACACACACTTCAAAAATGTACCCTCTTCCAAATTTACTACGTATACTGCTGCCGAGTACTACTACTCCACTCCACCAATATTTTACTAAAGCAACAACAGTCACACCTGTATGTATGTATGTATGTATGTATGTATGTATGTATGTATGTGATTCTTACCTGACAGACACAACATACACACATATTGCAGGTTAATGGAGCATGGGCTGTTATCTCCGGAGAGAGCCAAGAAAGCCTATGACAGAAAGCTCAAACGGCAGCAGCAGATCAAATCAGGGACCCCCATCAAGTCGCCAAATTCCACCACTGTCACCAAACACAAACCTGCAGAGAGCTGGAAGAAACCGGTACCACTGGTTTCTTCTTCTTCCACAGCGCGTCACAACACAGATCATTCCGCCGCCAAGGCCAAGAGAAGAGTTGAGTACAGCAGCGACGATGACCACGACGACAAAGAATTCGTTGTCAAGCTCAAGAGACCCAATTTCAACTCCAACTCCAATTCCAATTCCAGGGGTGGCTGAACAACTCCTCAACATTGATGAATGGGCCCGTCTGTCTGTTTGTTTCTTTCCAGCTAAGCACATATCCTACTACATGGATCAAGCAATACCATCTCAGATTCAGACTCAGATCACTAACTCGACTTTTATTTATTTTGTTTTTCACCCTACAAGTACAACAATGAATTGGCTCTTCTGACTACATACATATATATGCCTGTCTGTGTATTTGAGTTCAGAGACAAGATAGACATTTACTACCTTTTTGTTGTAAGCAATGCCTGGTGAAAATAATGAATGAATAAATGAACACATTCAGTAAGTTCGTATGTGTATATTGTGTCTGTTTGTTCCCGTTGACGAAGAGGGAGTTTTTTTTTGGTTGATAAAGGGCGTTTTTGTTAACTCTCTCATAATGTAGCACCAACCTGATAGAAAGCATAACGAGTGACATGCGGCCTCTGCATGATTACGATGCGCACAAGCATAACCTGATAAGAAATAAAAAAGACATATAGAAAACAATAAAGCCCTATGAGACCGAAACTATGCCTATGTCGAAGAGGATAGTGGCCACTTGTTTTTAGGCAGAAATGGGACGCCTGCCTACAACGGCCCCATGGGGTTCCGGACAGAGATGGGGGCTGGTCTTCGAGTGTCCATAAAAGGCTGTGGGGCCAATCAAGGCCGGGACAACAAACTGCGTAGGGAGAGTATTGTCGCGGAGCTCGCACAGCTAGATTCCGAGCAGGAGTGCGCTCATCGCTATGCCCTGGAGGGCCAAGTGGAGGCCCTTCTCCGGGCGGAGGAGGAATATTGGCGTAGACGAGGGGGTCTCAAGTGGACGCTGAAAGGGATGCGAACACTAAATATTTCCATGCTTATGCTAATGGCCAGCGTCGGAAATGTGCCATATTGCGTCTGCAGTCAAAGCAGGGGCTCTTACTCCGACAATCGGACATCATGCGCCACGTCTACGAGTTCTATATGCAGCTGACGGGCTCGAGTGAGCAGCCATTAGCAAGACTTCGCGCGGATTTATGGGATCCGGTGCTCACGGTCCCTGACCTTGAAAACGAGGAGCTGGGCCTGGCCTTCCTCCCCCAAGAAATCGATGCTGCCCTCCTCGGCATAAAGTCTGACACGGCCCCGGGCCCCGATGGCTGGCCCGTTGCCATGTTTAAGCGGTTTTGGTCCACGCTCAAGGGGCCGATATTCTCTCTGTGCAACGGTTTCATGCGCGGGGAGGTTGGCATCTCCCGTCTGAACTTTGGAATTCTCTCGTTAATTCCAAAAGTGCAGGGCGCAGATAACATTAGGCAGTTTAGACCCATTGCATTTATTAACGCCCCTTTCAAATTTTGTTCCAAAGCGTGTTCGACTCGTTTAACCCCGGTAGCGCACCGCATTATTAGTAGGACCCAATCAACATTTATCCGCGGTCGTAACATTTTGGAGGGGGCCCTCCGAGGGAGTCCTGGACTAAGGGGTCCTCGGGCGTCCGGCCTGTTAGCCATGGGCCGGACTGATGGGCTGTGAAGATACAAAGACCGAAGACTGCACCCGTGTCCGGATGAGACTCTCCTTGGCGTGGAAGGCAAGCTTGGCGACTAAATATGAAGATTCTTTTCTTTGTAACCGACCTTGTGTAACCCTAGATCCTCCCGGTGTTTATATAAACCGGAGGACTTAGTCCGGAGGGGACACTCATTATCATAGCCATACAAGCTAGACCTCTAGGGTTTAGCCATTACGATCTCGTGGTAGATCAAATCTTGTAATACTCATATTCATCAAGATCAATCAAGCAGGACGTAGGGTATTACCTCCATAGAGAGGGCCCGAACCTGGGTAAAACATTGTGTCCCCTGTCTCCTGTTACCATCGACCTTAGACGCATAGTTCGGGACCCCCTACCTGAGATCCGCCAGTTTTGACACTGACATTGGTGCTTTCATTGAGAGTTCCACCGTGCCGTCATCAAGAGGTTTGGTGGCTCCTTCAACCATCTACAACGATGCTGCCCAAGGGGGAGCCTTCCTCCCCGGACAGATCTTCGTGTTCAACGGTTTCGCTCAGCGGGCCAACTCGCTTGGCCATCTGGAGCAGATCGAAAGCTACGCCCCTGGCCATCAGGTCAGATTTGGGAGCTTGAACTACGTTGCGGACATTCGTGGAGACTTGATCTTCGCCGGATTCGAGACCGCGGCTACCACTCCTGGTCACCCCGAGGGACATGACCTAAATCTGTCATCGGACCGCATCCAGGAGACAGCTCCCATAACCGCTCTAACCTTAGATTCAGAGCAGACTGCGCCATCCTAGGATGGGAGGATCGACCCCCACCACGGAGGCCATAGATTCCACGATGTTGGAGCCGCACATAGACTCGATCTCACACGACACATGTACCACCGGAACTCCGGACTCGTCTCCGGCTGTAAGTTCCAAACCATGCGAGCCCGTGGACGCCGAACTTAATCGTTTATCGATCTTTGAATTCAGCGCCGCAGACATCTTCCAGCACTCGCCTTTGAGCGACATGCTAAACTCATTGAAAAACTTGTCCTTGGCGGGGGACTCACACCCAAACTATGTTCGGTTGGAACTAGGGGCTGATGATGGATAATCTCGCTTACCACCCGCCACCCACTCCATAGCCACTGTCGAGGACTCAACCGACATGCTCTATTATGGCTCCGAAGACTTCGACGGTATAGACGACGATGTCGAAGAAGAGCAGGGCCGAAACCCGCCACTCACCGGACGCGGGACAGTCACTTCTTCATACGATGTATACATGGTGGATACACCTAAAGAAACTAACGACGACAACAAAGAAGATCCAGTTGAGGATAAACCTCTTGAGACACAGCCCAGACGCCGGCATCAGCGGCACCGCTCTAAGTCACGCCGTGCAAAAGAAAGTAATACTGACACCGGAGACAACACCCGAGACGATGCCGAAGACAGTGAAGCCCCTGTTGGGGCAACATCCGAACAGAACGAACTAGAGGACGAGCATGATAGCCCGCATGAACAGGCCATACATGAAGACTCGGAGGACAGTAATTACCTTCCACTCTCCGAGGATGAAGAGAGCCTCGGTGACGAGGATTTCATCGTGCCCAAGGAACCTCTTGAGCGGGAGCGCTTTAAACGCCGACTGTTAGCCATGGCAAGGAGCCTGAATAAGAAACAGCAGCAGCTTCAAGCTGACCAAGACCTGCTCAAGGATAGATGGATAGACATCCTAGTGGACGAAGAATACGACCCCAAGCACACAACCAAGGGTTACCCTAAGCACAGGTTGCTACCTCAGTTCGATGAGGGCGCCGGCACTTGTACCACGTGGTCGGGACAATGCGGCTAACCGACCACTATGCAGTCGGGATAAAGCGGCAGCTCAATCTGAACAACAACCCGCCTCACCCCAAAGAAAAAACAGAGACAAAATAGCTCGGGGTCATACATACGATCCTCGGCAGAACCTGGACGGTATAGCATGATGATGACCCACAAGTATAGGGGATCTATCGTAGTCCTTTCGATAAGTAAGAGTGTCGAACCCAACGAGGAGCAGAAGGAAATGATAAGCGGTTTTCAGCAAGGTATTCTCTGCAAGTGCTGAAATTGTAGGTAATAGATAGTTTTGTGACAAGATAATTTGTAACGAGCAACAAGTAACAAAAGTGAATAAAGTACAGCAAGGTGGCCCAATCCTTTTTGTTGCAAAGGACAAGCCTGGACAAACTCTTATATAGAGAAAAGCGCTCCCGAGGACACATGGGAATTATCGTCAAGCTAGTTTTCATCACGTTCATATGATTCGCGTTCGGTACTTTGATAATTTGATATGTGGGTGGACCGGTGCTTGGGTGCTGCCCTTACTTGGACAAACATCCCACTTATAAAAACCTCTATTGCAAGCATCCGCAACTACAACAAAAGTATTAGGGTAAACCTAACCATAGCATGAAACATATGGATCCAAATCAACCCCTTACGAAGCAACGGATAAACTAGGGTTTAAGATTCTGTCGCTAGCAACCCATCATCTACTTATTACTTCCCAATGCCTTCCTCTAGGCCCAAATAATGGTGAAGTGTCATGTAGTCGACGTTCACATAACACCACTAGAGGAGAGACAACATACATCTCATCAAAATATCGAATGAATACCAAATTCACATGACTACAAATAGCAAGACTTCTCCCATGTCCTCAGGAACAAACGCGTAACAACCCGGATGTAACTTTCCCTATTTGCACTCCAACTCTTGCCGTTTCCGGCGTTAAGTTATTTTATTTCCTTGGGTTTGGGTTTTTGTCTCCGTGTGTTGTTGTCATTGTCATGCATCTCATATCATGTCATCATGTGCATTGCATTTGCATACGTGTTCGTCTCATGCATTCGAGCATTTTCCCCGTTGTCCGTTTTGCATTCCGGCGCTCCATTCTCCTCCGGTGGTCATTTCTAGCTTTCTTTCGTGTGTGGGGATTAAACATTTCCGGATTGGACCGAGACTTGCCAAGCGGCCTTGGTTTACTACCGGTAGACCGCCTGTCAAGTTTCGTATCATTTGGACTTCGTTTGATACTCCAACGGTTAACCGAGGGACCGAAAAGGCCTCGTGTGTGTTGCAGCCCAACACCCCTCCAATTTGGCCCAAAACCCACCTAACTCTGCTCCATGTTCTAGAGCGTTCGATCACGATCGCGTGGCCGAAAACCGCACCTCATTTGGACTCTCCTAGCTCCCTCTATGTCTCTTTAAAGAACCACCGAAATCCGGATCTTCTCCTCCCCCGAAACCCTAGCTCCATTCGTCTTCGCGCGCCGCCGGACAAAAAGTTGCGCCGACGGACATTGTCCGCGCAGCCGCCCGCGCCTACCAGGGGGCGCCACGTGGCGGGCGCCG
>NC_041380.1:608195141-608210410 GCF_002162155.2 Triticum dicoccoides | reverse complement strand
GGAGCGCCGCGAGCCGCCCCGGCCGCCGCGGGCCCCTGCGCCGCCGCCCCGGCCGCCGGCGACCTCGCCTCCGCCGGCCGCCGTCTTCGTCCCCGCCATCCTCGGCTTCCGCGCTCCGGTGAACAGTGCGATCCAGATCTGGATCGGGGTTGCTACAGTAAACCCTAATCCGGGGTAGTTTTTTTCACCAAGTCCCGGATATTTTTAGTTCATATGCCCATGTTCGAGGCTCCGTAACTTTGCATCCGTAGCTCCGATTCAAGCATATAGCATATCAAAATGTTCATCTCAGAGAGTACATCATTTAGTTCCATTGCATCATTTTCATTTAAGCTCATCTTGATGCCCTAAATGTTGTTAGAAGAGGGCTACTTGAGTTAATTGTCAGATCTGCTACTCCGTTTAGCACTTTTGTCATTTATGCCATGATTATTGTGTGCATGTTATGCCCATGAGTTGTACATATGTTTTGTTAAGGGTTTTGACATCTCTCCATAGGTGCAACCCGTGTATTTTTAGGATTTGTGTTGTGACTTGTGCAAGCTTGCAAAGTGGTGCACTTGCTAATTCTGTTTTCAGGGACTTAGTGATTTCACTAAGTCCTGGGATTGTTTATCTCATGATGCCATATGTTCTTGTTGTTTCCTAGTGATCCGTGCCTCTTTTGAGGATGATCAGTAAGGATGTTTTATTAATATTGTAGTGCTCTATCCATCCATGTCTTTATTTGCAATTATGGAGCACCCTAGCTTGAGTCAATCGAGCTCTACTTTTGCTTCGTTGCGAATCTGGGCAGATCGTCAACTTGTTTGCGATTTTGCCAACGTTATTGTAATTGATCCGTGCATGCTATGCTATTGTTCTTGCTATGTCTAGCTTGCATTTTGTGCCTTATTAAGGGATGTATGCTTGTCTTGCCATGACTTGCACCGTGGTGAGTGCATCGAGCTCGTAAACATGCCTTCGTGAGTTATGTTTCAGCATGTCCCAATTTTCACTAAGTCTGAAAACTGATTATGTTTTTGCTATGTTCGTGTGCTTGTTAGTATATTTTGTGATCCCTTTTGGCTCAAGGTCACTAAGGGACTTTTGTTAAGATTGTTGAGTAGCTCCATGCCATGTCTTTCTTTGTCATGTTCAGGTCCTGTGGCATGTTGTTTCGTTGCTCCGAAGAGGGCTATATGATCTGAAATTCCAGACAAGTGTTGATTTCACTAAGTCGGAGATCTGTTTGCCATTTGCATTTTTGCCATGCTTGTTTGAACCTGTTAATGGATGATTTGGCCGTATCTCAGTGCTAGACTTTTTTTAAGCATCTTGTGTGCATCCCTGCCATGTATTTTGTTGTTATGTTTGGGTGCTGTAGCATGTTCATTTCATTGCATTTAGATGCCTACTTGTTGTAAATCGCAGACCGGTGTCATTTTTGAATCGCTTGCCATTTCCAAACCGTAACTTCGATTCCGGCGTTCTTTATATCGTTTTCAAGCGATTTCATCTCATCTTTCCAGTGGCACCCTTGGAATTCCAAGTTGAGGCCAGGTTCATGCATTTCCTGTCATATCTTGCATTTTGCATCCCGCATCGCATCCCGCATAGCATATCATCATTTCATCGTATTGCTTGTTCTTGCACATGGTTGATTGTATCCTTGTTGCTTGTTTGTCTTGTTTGGGTAGAGCCGGGAGACGAGTTCGCTAACGAGGAGCCCGTTGAGTTTGCTTTCAAGGATCCAGTCAACTCTGACAACTGTGCAGGCAAGATGATCATACCCTCGAAATCACTACTATCTTTGCTATGCTAGTTTGCTCGCTCTTTTGCTATGCCATTGCTATGATGCCTACCACTTGCTTGCAAGCCTCCCAAATTGCCATGTCAAACCTCTAACCCACCATTGTCCTAGCAAACCGTTGTTTGGCTATGTTACCGCTTTGCTCAGCCCCTCTTATAGCGTTGCTAGTTGCAGGTGAAGATTGGAGACCGTTCCTTGTTGGAACATCTTTTATTTACTTGTTGGGATATCATTATATTGCCATGTTATCTTAATGCATCTATATACTTGGTAAAGGGTGGAAGGCTCGGCCTCTCGCCTAGTGTTTTGTTCCACTCTTGCCGCCCTAGTTTCCCTCATATCGGTGTTATGTTCCCGGATTTTGCGTTCCTTACGCGGTTGGGTTATAATGGGAAACCCCTTGACAGTCCGCCTTGAATAAAACTCCTCCAGCAATGCCCAACCTTGGTTTTACCATTTGCCACCTAGCTTTTTCCCTTGGGTTTCACGGACTCAAGGGTCATCTTATTTTAACCCCCCCGGGCCAGTGCTCCTCTGAGTGTTGGTCCAACCTAGAGCACCGTGCGGGGCCGTCCCTTGGCAACTTGAGTTACGTTGGCTCCCGTATGCTTAGCTTATCCGGTGTGCCCTGAGAACGAGATATGTGCAGCTCCTATCGGGATTTATCGGCACAGCGGGTGGTGTTGCTGGACTTGTTTTACCATTGACGGAGTTGTCTTGAGTAACCGAGATACCGAGTCTGATCGGAACGTCTTGGGAGGAGGTCTATTCCTTCATTGACCATGAGAGCTTGTCATGGGCTAAGTTGGGACTCCCCTGCAGGGATTGAACTTTCGAAAGCCGTGCCCGCGGTTATGGGCAGATAGGAATTTGTTAATGTCCGGTTGTAGATAACTTGAACCTTAATTACTTTAAAATGAATCAACTGAGTGTGTTGCCGTGATGGCCTCTTCTCGGCGGAGTCCGGGAAGTGGACACGGTGTTGGAGTAATGTTTTGCGCAGGTTGCTCTCTAGTTTCTCGCTCGCGCCTTGCCTCCTCTTCTCGCTCTCTTCTGCGTATAAGTTAGCCACCATACTTGCTAGTCGCTTGCTGCAGCTCCACTCATATTTTACCTTGCCTTACCTATAAGCTTAAATAGTCTTGATCGCGAGGGTGCGAGATTGCTGTCCCTGTGGCTCACAGATGACTATTACACCAGATGCAGGGCCTGATGATTCCGCTCCAGGAGACGCGTGTGAGCTCAAGTGGGAGTTCGACGAAGACTCTCAACGTTACTATGTTTCCTTTCCCGATGATCAGTAGTGGTGCCCAGTTGGGGGTGATTGGGACCGTGTCGCATGTTGGGTTCTCTTTTATTTTGGCGCCGTAGTCGGGCCATGAGTGTTTGGATGATGTAATGTTATTTATGTACTTGATTGACATGGCGAGTGTAAGCCAACTATGTTATCTCCCCTTTATTACTTATGTTACATGGGATGTTGTGAAGATTGCCTAACTTGCGACATATGCCTTCAATGCGATTATGTCTCTAAGTCGTGCCTCGACACGTGGGAGCTATAGTCGCATCGAGCGTGTTACAAAACGTAACTACTCACAAAGCATATTCATGTTCATAATCAGAGAGGTATTAATGTGCATATAGGATCTGAACATATGATCTTCCACCAAGTAAACCAACTAGCATCAACTACAAGGAGTAATCAACACTACTAGCAACCCACAGGTACCAATCTTAGACTTAGAGAAAATAATTGGATACAAGAGATGAACTAGGGTTTGAGAGGAGATGGTGCTGGTGAAGATGTTGATGGAGATTGACCCCCTCCAGATGAGAGGATCGTTGGTGATGACGATGGCGATGATTTCCCCCTCCCGGAGGGAAGTGTCCCCGGTAGAACAGCTCCGCTGGAGCCCTAGATTGGTTCCACCAAGGTTCCGCCTCGTGGCGGTGGAGTCTCGTCTCGAAAGCTTGCTTATGATTTTTTCCTCAACGAAAGACTCCATATAGTAGAAGATGGGCATCGGAGGGCCACCAGGGGGACCATGAGGCAGGGGGTGCGCCTAGGGGGGTAGGGCGCGCCCCCACCCTCATGGCTGGTGAGTGGCCCCCCTCTGGTACTTCTTGCGCTCACTATTTTTATATATTCTGAAAATTACTTCCATGAAGTTTCAGGGCTTTTGGAGCTGTGCAGAATAGGTCTCTAATATTTGCTCCTTTTCCAGCCCAGAATCTCAGTTGCCGGCATTCTCCCTCTTTATGTAAACCTTGTAAAATAAGAGAGTGAGGGAGTCCTGGATTAGGGGGTCTTCGGACAGCCGGACTATATCCTTTGGCCGAACTGTTGGACTATGAAGATACAAGATTGAAGACTTCGTCCCGTGTCTGGATGGGACTCTCCCTGGCGTGGAAGGCAAGCTTGGCAATACGGATATGTAGATCTCCTCCCTTGTAACCGACTCTGTGTAACCCTAGCCCCCTCCGGTGTCTATATAAACCGAAGGGTTTAGTCCGTAGGAATCATACCATAGGGTAGCTTCTAGGGTTTAGCCTCTACGATCTCGTGGTAGATCAACTCTTGTAATACTCATATCATCAAGATCAATCAAGCAGGAAGTAGGGTATTACCTCCATCGAGAGGCCCTGAACTTGGGTAAACATCGTGTCCCCCGCCTCCTGTTACCATCCGCCTTAGACGCACAGTTCGGGACCCCCTACCCAAGATCCATCGGTTTTGACACCGACATTGGTGCTTTCATTGAGAGTTCCACTGTGCCGTCACCGTAAGGCTTGATGGCTCCTTCGATCATCGGAAACAATGCGGTCCAGGGTGAGGTTTTCCTCCCGGACAGATCTTCGTATTCGGCGGCTTCGCACTGCGGGCCAACTCGCTTGGCCATCTGGAGCAGATCGAGAGCTACGCCCCTGGCCATCAGGTTAGATTCGGAAACTTAAACTACACTGTCGACATCCGCGGAGACTTGATCTTCTACGGATTCGAGCTCATGTCAGGTGCGCCGCACCATCACGACGAGCTTGACGTAACTCTGCCGTCGAACATTGTTTGGGAGATCACACCTGCAACTACTCCGACCCTCAATCCGGAGCAAATTGCGCCATCCCAGGGCGGGGGGTAAGACCCCTCCATGGAGGCCGCACTCTCAGTGGCGATGGAGCCGGATACTGACTTCACCCCTTACGAGAGCTGAGGGAGTCCTGGATTAGAGGGTGTCCGGATAGCCGGACTATACCTTCGGCCGGACTCCTGGACTATGAAGATACAAGATTGAATACTTCATCCCGTGTCCGGAAGGGACTTTCCTTGGCGTGGAAGGCAAGCTTGGCGATACAGATATGTAGATCTCCTACCATTGTAACCGACTCTGTGTAACCCTAGCCCTCTCTGGTGTCTATATAAACCGGAGGGTTTTAGTCCATAGGACGAACAACAATCGTACCATAGGCTAGCTTCTAGGGTTTAGCCTCCTTGATCTCGTGGTAGATCTACTCTTGTACTACCCATATCATCAATATTAATCAAGCAGGACGTAGGGTTTTACCTCCATCAAGAGGGCCCGAACCTGGGTAAAACATCGTGTCCCCTGCCTCCTGTTACCATTCGCCTAGAGGCACAGTTCGGGACCCCCTACCCAAGATCCACCGGTTTTGACACCGACATTGGTGATTTCATTGAGAGTTCCTCTGTGTCGTCACTCTTTGGCCCGATGGCTTCTCCGATCATCAACAGCGATGCGATCCAGGGTGAGACTTTTCTCCCCGGACAGATCTTCGTATTCGGCGGCTTTGCACTGCGGGCCAATTCGCTTGGTCATCTGGAGCAGATCGAAAGCTATGCCCCTAGCCATCAAGTCAGATTCGGAAGTTTGAACTACACGACCGACCTCCGCGGAGACTTGATCTTCGACAGATTCAAGCTGCAGCCGAGCGCGCCGCACTGTCATGATGGGAATGATCTAGCTCTGCCGCCGAACAGTGCCCTGGAGGCCGCACCCGCATCAGCTTCGACCCTTAATTCGGAGCCAACTACGCCAATTGAGGATGGGTGGTTGGACACCGCCTCGGGGGCTGCAATCTCTATGGCGATCGAGCCGAACACCAACTCTATTCTCTGCGAAGCCCGTGACTCCAAGGAGCCGGACTCCTCTCCAGACTCCGAGCCCTCCACGCCCCTACCGATCGAACCTGATTGGGCGCCGATCATGGAGTTCACTGCCGCAGACATCTTTCAGCACTCGCCCTTCGGCGATATTCTGAATTCACTAAAGTCTCTCTCTTTATCAGGAGAGCCCTGGCCGGACTATGGTCAACAAGGTTGGGGTGCGGATGATGAAGAAATTCAAAGCCCACCCACCATCCACTTCGTAGCCACTCTCGATAATTTAAATGACGTGCTCGACTTCGACTCCGAAGACATCGACGGTATGGACGACGATGTAGGAGATGAACATGAACCAACGCCTATAAGGCACTGGACAGCCACCTCATCTCATGATGTATGCATGGTGGACACACCCAAAGGAAGCAACGACGAGGAACACAGGGATGCAACGAGGGATCGTTCACCCGAAAAGCAATCAAAGCGGCGATGTAAGCGCCGCTCCAAGCCCCGCCTCGACAGAGGTAGCAGCCATACAGACCCAGCCATAGAGCAGGACGAGCCGGCAGACGACGAACATGCCTTCGAGCAAGCGTCCGAAGAGGGCAACTTGGATAAACAAACCGAACACCCCGTCCCCGGCGAAAACAACAGTCCGGACGATCTTTCGTCGGATAAACTCATGGAGCATAAGAACCTCCACAAAAGGCTCGTCGCCACTGCGCGTAGCCTGAAAAAGCAGAAGCGGAAGCTCAAAACTGCGGAAGATGCACTCAGAATCAGATGGAGCAAAGTACGCAACACCGCAGACAAATATGGCGGAAGTCGCCGCACAAAAAGCTATCCAAAGCGAAAGCTACTGCCTGAATTTGATGAGGAGGCCTCAGAGCCCCCGCAGTCAAAAAATAGGAAAGCCACCCGGTCGGATAGACGATCGCATGGTCAGCATGGAGCAGCAAGCGGTGCCGCACACAAGCCGGCACGTGATCCACCAAAGGATCCGCATCAAAAAGACGGCCCAGCCAGATCTATCTACGGGCCAAGAAAGCAAGCTCTAGTAAGCAATGCAACACAACAAATATCCGAACATCACGGCACACCCAAATACAGGGGTGCTGCATACCCCCTATGTTTCACCGATGAGGTGCTGGACCATGAATTTCCAGCGGGATTCAAGCCCGTAAACATAGAGGCGTACGACGGAACAACAGACCCTGGGGTCTGGATCGAGGATTATATCCTCCACATACACATGGCCAGAGGAGATGACCTCCACGCCATAAAATACTTACCCCTCAAGCTTAAAGGACCAGCTCGGCATTGGCTCAAAAGCCTTCCCGAAAAAACCATTGGAAGTTGGGAAGAGCTTGAGGATGCTTTCCGGGAAAATTTTCAAGGGACTTATGTCCTCCCTCCGGATGCAGACGATCTCAGTCACATAACTCAACAGCCCGGAGAGTCAGCTCGGAAATTCTGGAACAAATTTCTTACTAAAAAGAATCAGATAGTCGACTGTCCGGACGCCGAAGCCCTAGCAGTTTTTAAGCATAACGTTCGAGACGAATGGCTCGCCAGACACCTCGGCCAAGAAAAGCCAAGAACAATGGCCGCATTAACAAGCCTCATGACCCGCTTTTGCGCAGGAGAGGACAGCTGGTTGGCAAGATGTAGCACCAGCGACCCAAGTACATCCAAAGTTAGGGATGGAAACGGAAAACCCCGACGCAGCAAGGACCAGTGTCGGAATAAGGGAAACAGCCAAAAGAGCACGGCGGTCAACGCCGGATTCAAAAGCTCGCGGCAGAATCAGAGAAAGACGCCCCTCAAGGATAACAGGGACGAGCTATCCAATTTAAACAAAATCTTGGACAAGATATGCCAAATACACAGTACTCCCGGGAAGCCTGCGAACCATACCCACAGAGATTGTTGGGTCTTCAAGCAATCCGGCAAACTCAACGCCGAACACAAGGGGCTCGACACACCAAGTGAGGACGACGACAAACCCCACAAGCAGAGCACCAGGAAACAAAAGGATTTCCCACAAGAAGTCAAAACAGTAAACTTACTTCACGTGACGAACAGAATGGCACCAACAGAGATACGCGCCATACGGCCTATCCCAAAGGAGTCTCGCTAATGGTTGTTAAAACCGATCACCTTCGACCATTAGGATTACTATAGAAGTATCCGAAATGTAGGCTGGACTACCTTGGTATTAGATCCAATAATCGGCGGACTCCACTTTACAAATGTCCTGATGGACGACGGCAGTGGTCTAAACCTGTTATACCAGGACACAATCCGCAACATGGGGATAGACCCAACAAAAATTCGCCATAGCAAAACCTCCTTTCAAGGGGTAACGCCAGGCCTGGATGGCCGTTGCATGGGTTCTCTCCGGCAAGAAGTTATGTTCGGCTTCCCCGATAACTTCCATTGCGAACAGCTAACTTTCCACATCGCCCCATTTTCAAGTAGCTATCAAGCACTGCTGGGACGCGAAGCTTTCGCCTGCTTTAACGCAATACCACATTATGCATCTCTTACACTGGTAGAAAAAGGGCCTATAGTCCCGGTTCGTAAGGGCCTTTAGTCTCGGTTCCTGAACCGTGACTAAAGTGTCGGTACTAATGCCCTGTACCTTTAGTCCCGGTTCAATCCAGAACTGGGACTGATGGGCCTCCACGTGGGCAGTGCGCAGAGCCCAGGCAGGAGACCCTTTGGTCCCGGTTGGTGGCACCAACCGGGACCAATAGGCATCCACGCGTCAGCATTTTTGTGGCTGGGGTTTTTGTTTTTTTGAAAGGGGGGGGGGTTGGGGGGTTTTGGGGGGTTAATTTAGGTGTTTCATATATTGTGTTAGCTAGCTATAATTAATAGAGAGAAGTGTCCTCTCTTACGTCCATGCTTGGTCGACGCTACGTACTATACATATGTATAGAGAGGACTAGACACGCTAGTTAGCTAGTAAGCAAACGAAGGAAACAGAAGATCGTCATGAACATATATGCATACAGAGAGAAGTGATATCGACCACCTCTCCTTCTCCGAGAGATTGGTCGAACAACAAGTTCTCGTATATCTATCCGACACTACCGGCTACATATATACAATAATTATCTCTTACAAATATAATCATACGGACTCATGGTCCACATAGTATTCTCCGTCTTCAGTGACCACTTGGTCAAGAAAGAATGCCGCCAATTCCTCTTGAATTGCTCGCATGCGAGCTGGTGCTAGGAGTTCATCCCGCTTCCGAAACATCTAATTTGAAGAAGGGGGTCAATACATATATATATATATATATATATATATATATATATGAATGAATGAAACTCAATACAAATGATGGTAATAAAATAAAATTGTGAATGTTGTTATTTACGTACTTCATATTGTTCGTCAGAGTACCCGCCCCGCTCACAGGTCGTGTGGCGGATGGACTCGCAGATGTAGTATCCACAGAAATCATTCCCTTGTTCCTGCCACAACCACTTTACAAGAAATAGAGGTCAATCAAACTGATAAGCAAGAATGCTAAATGGTATTGATGAAACTAGCGCTTAAATCACTAGGAGATGCGCGGAACATGCTACTATAGTACTTACTTTCGGGTGTCTAAATTCCAGCTCCTTCGGCAGTCCCGGAACTGTTTTGGTGAATTTTCTCCAAACCCTGCCGGACAAAGAAAACAATTACTTGATATCAAGAAATGAACAAAGTTGCTGATATGGTGGATAATGATCGATTTAACTTACTTCTTGAGGATTTCAGTCATGTCCGCATACTCCTGGGGATCTTTTGGTTTGGAGTCCAAGACGGTTACTACTCCCTGCTCAAGCCTAATCTCTAGGAGAATATAGTGGAAACTTCACACGCATGCATAACTCATCAATTACATTACTATAACCTAGACTAATATATAAGGGAAACCGAATATGCACAAGACAGTAACACTCACTCGAAGTTGTAAGGAAAGAGTATTATATCTTTGTTTTCATTTTTTTTGAATGATCGTAGCAAGTTGGCCTCGGTATCTGCGGCATGAAATTTAACCTGAGTTGCATCTATGAGATATGTGTTAATGAACCCAATATCACCGATTTGTCTTTTCTTCAATTCGGCGATCTTCATTCTGCATAATATAGTGAGGATAATTATAAATACATGCAATGAAAGAGATGAGCTATATAGAGAGACTTAATGACAGAAGTAGTAGTACTTACAGACAGTAGCAGGTGATCGTTGTTTTATCGAGGGCCAATTGATTGAAAAACTGATAGAACTCCTCAAATGGAATATGCAACAATTCAATTCCAACGAGGTCATGCTCCGGTTTAACTCTCGCATACAAAGTACTCCTCCCCCCAGACTCTCTGCAGATTTTCAAGTACCAATCATGTAATCTTCGCATCATCGTTGTTAAAGATTTTTCATCTTTGACGAGAGGCTTCCCGTACTCGTATCTGTGTATCTGCACCTCCATGGTATCATAATGTACATCGTCGGGCAGGTAATCGTTAACATTGCCATAACCGGGCACCATCCTCGGATCGACGATGTCGCTAGGCACCTTGAGGGGGGGGGGCACGATTGCTTCGCTTGTTCGCCGAGCTGGGCAATTTGTGTCCCATCTGCTCGTCGTTTTTTCATCCTTTGATCACTGACTGTACTTCTCGACCGCTCCTCTTCGGCCCATGTCTTTGCAATAATGCGCTCATAGTTGCCTTTCGGCGGAGACTTGGGTGGTTTTGCCAGGGCAGCCAGAGCGCTTCACTCTCACCGGATCTACCTTCTCCTCTGGAGGTGGATGTCTCTTTGCTCTCAACCCTTGAATCCAGTCATCCACTTCGGTTCGCGCGATCTCGGCATTCTCCTCTGAGGTCCTCTCATATGGTAACTTCTCTGGAGTCTTCAGAGAAGGACCGAATCTGTATGTCCTCCCGCCTCTGGTTGTACTGCTAGACGCCGACCGAGCAGACGGAGCGGTTGTCTTCTTTACTTGCTTACGAGGCGGAGGAGAAGGACTATGACGCGCCGGAGCAGCTGGAGCGGCAGCAGGTCTCTTCCGCCCTTGCTGACGAGGTGGAGAAGGAGGAGGCTGGCTGCTCGGGCGCGTCGGCGCAGGCGGAGAAGGAGGCGGAGTGCCGCCACGCGCCGGAGAAGGAGCCAGCCGAGGGCCCTGATCGTCACTCGCCGGAGGAGGAGGCGGTGGAGGAGGCGGAGTGCCCTGACTGGCCGGAGGAGGAGGAGGAGGCGGAGGCATCCAGTTCGGAAGGTTGATGAGCTCCTTCCGCCATAGGCATGGAGTCTTCAGAGCAGACCCCAGCCGAGTCTCCCCTTTACTGGTAGGGTGGTCAAGCTGGAGGTCCTCAAATCCCTCCGTTATTTCATCCACCATCACCCTAGCATATCCTTCTGGAATCGGCCGGCAGTGAAAAGTTGCGCCGGGTTCAGTAGGATAAACAGAGCCAACAGCCGCCTTGACCTTCAAATTCATCCATTGCGTCATAAGGTGGCAATTTTGAGACTTCGTGATAGCATCCGCGGGATAGCTGGCAGGAGCCATCAAGGCATGCTCCGGCTGAAGCAGCTCGGTGGAAGCCACGCTGCTTCTGCGCTGAGATGGCGGGGTAGCTTTGGGGGAGGCTTCGGCAGTACGTTTGCTGCGATTTGCTTCTCGTTCCTCTATCGCGTCTACCCTTGCTTGCAGCGCCTGCATTTGGGTCTGCTGCACTTTTTTCCTCCTCTCATGGGATTTGTAACCGCCTGCGTTTGGAAACCCAACCTTCCACAGAATGGAGCCTGGCGTGCCTCGTGTTCGTCCAGGGTGCTTAGGATTCCCGAGGGCCATTGTGACCTCGTCGTTCTCTCTGTCTGGAAGCTGTGCTGCTTTGATATACTGCTTAAGCTTCCTGACTCGTATGTCCATTTGATCGTTCGTCCAAATGCACTTCCCTGTTACAGGGTCCAAGGTTCCGCCAGCCCCGAAGAACCAAGTCCGGCAACGGTCTGGCCAGCTAATTGTCTCTGGTTCGATCCCTTTATCAACCAGATCATTCTCAGTCTTGGCCCACTTAGGCCGGGCTACAAGGTAGCCACCTGACCCCGTGCGATGGTGAAGCTTCTTCTTTGCAACATTTTGCTTGTTTTTCGCCGACATCTTACTCTTTTCCGATGTCTTGTGGGCCACAAATGCGGGCCAGTGATTTCTGATCCTCTCATATCTGCCCTTGAATTCTGGTGTCTCATTATTTTCGACAAACTTATTCAGCTCTTTCTTCCACCTCCTGAATAGTTCTGCCATCCTCTTAAGAGCAAAAGACTTGATTAATTTCTCTTTAACTGGGTTCTCTCGATTATCCTCTGGCGGTAGGGTGAAATTTGGCTTCAGCTCAGTCCAAAGATCATTTTTCTGCATATCATTGACATAAGACACCTCAGGGTCTTCTGTAGCCGTCTTAAACCATTGCTGGATGCTTATCGGGATCTTGTCCCTAACCAGAACCCCGCACTGAGCAACAAATGTGTTCTTTGTTCGGATGGGTTCAATCGGTTGGCCGTCGGGCGCGATTGCTATGATCTCAAACTTTTCATCCGAGCTCAACTTTTTCTTCGGGCCTCGTCTCTTTACCAAAGTTGTGCTCGATCCGGAGGGCTAGAAAAAAGAACAAAGACTTAATTAATATGTGTACATACCAAAACAATGAATGCATCAATCAGCTAGTCAGCACAGGCTTAACTAATATATATACCTAGTCGGACTCGGTTCGGTCACCGGAGCCGTCATCACGGTCTCCTTCTTGCACCGGCATTGGGTCACCGGAGCCGTCCTCATGTTCTTCTTCTTGCACCGGCATTAGGTCACCGTAGCCAGCTTGTTCACCCTCTCCTTCCAGACCATCGGTGTCGTTGAGAAACAACGAGACGACATCACTTCCTTCTGCGATTATGTCCCTCAACAACGCTTCTTTTGCTTCGTCTAGGGCGGTGTCCATAGTTTCTACAAATATTTACAACATGGCAATTATTATTCAAACATGATAGATGGATATATTAGTGCCAAACGTAGAACTAGCTACCTAATCATAGTAAGCTATCGGGAGGGGGTATATATCGACAACGACGGCACTACATCTATGTCCCTCGACGACCCTCGTTCCCGATAAAAAAAAGAGGAAGAAGAAGAAAAAAAGAGGAGAAGAACTCCTCTATTCTTTCTTCTCCTCTTTTTTTTCTTCTTCCTCTTCTTTTTTTATCCTCTACTTCCTCTCATGTTCGAGAGGATCGTGGAGGGGTCGGGAGGTTGCGTAGTGTCAAAGGATTCAACAAAACCATGTCTTCATCATTAGGCGAAAGTAACATGTGCATGATGGTACGAAGCTCTTCAAAGTTGTTCTGGAACGGAGTCCCAGATAGGATAATTCGCTTTTTGGTACAAATTTCAGCAAGAGCCTTCCAAATATCGCTATTTGGAAGGCCTTTGCTGAATTCGTACCAAAAGGCGGATTATCGCTTTTTGGTACAAATTTCAGCAAGAGCCTTCCGAATATCGCTATTTGGAAGGCCTTTGCTGAATTCGTACCAAAAGGCGGATTATCCTATCCGAGACTCCATTCCAGAACAACTTTGCAGAACTTCGTACCAACATGCCCTGGCTACTTCCGGCTAATGATGAAGGCATGGATTTCTTCAATACTTTGACACTAGGAAACCTCTCTCGACCCCTCGGCGATCCTCAACCCCTCGAACCCTCGACAACCCTGGAACCCTCGACCCCTCGGCGATCCTCTTCTTCCTCTCATGTTCGAGAGGATCGCCGAGGGGTCGGGAGGTTGCGTAGTGTCAAAGGATTCAACAAAACCATGTCTTCATCATTAGGCGAAAGTAACATGTGCATGATGGTACGAAGCTCTTCAAAGTTGTTCTGGAACGGAGTCCCAGATAGGATAATTCGCTTTTGGTGCAAAGTTCAGCAAGAGCCTTCCGAATATTGCTATTTGGAAGGCCTTTGCTGAATTCATACCAAAAGGCGGATTATTCTATCCGGGACTCCATTCCAGAACAACTTTGCAGAACTTCGTACCAACATGCTCTGGTTACTTCCGGCTAATGATGAAGGCATGTATTTCTTCAATACTTTGACACTAGGAAACCTCTCTCGACCCCTCGGTGATCCTCGACCCCTCGAGCCCTCGACGACCCTGGAACCCTCGGACCCTCGGTGATCCTCTTCTTCCTCTCATGTTCGAGAGGATCGCCGAGGGGTCAGGAGGTTGCGTAGTGTCAAAGGATTCAACAAAACCATGTCTTCATCATTAGGCGAAAGTAACATGTGCATGATGGTACGAAGCTCTTCAAAGTTGTTCTGGAACGGAGTCCCAGATAGGATAATTCGCTTTTTGGTACAAAGTTCAGCAAGAGCCTTCCGAATATCGCTATTTGGAAGGCCTTTGCCGAATTCGTACCAAAAGGCAGATTATCCTATCCGGGACTCCATTCCAGAACAACTTTGCAGAACTTTGTACCAACATGCCCTGGTTACTTCCGGCTAATGATGAAGGCATGGATTTCTTCAATACTTTGACACTAGGAAACCTCTCTCGACCCCTCGGAGATCCTCGACCCCTCGAACCCTCGACGACCCTGGAACCCTCGACCCCTAGACGACCCTGGAAACTTCGACCCTCGACCCTATAGAACCCTTGAACCCTCGACCCTGAAACCCTCGACCCTTGACCCCTTAATGACCCTCGACCCTCTACCCTAGTTCCCGACCCTCGACCCCTCGGAGATCCTCGACACCCTTGTTCCCGATAAAAATTAAGAAGAAGAAGAAAAAAAAAGAGGAGAAAAAAAGGAGAAGAAGCTCCTCTATTCCTTCTTCTTCTCCTCTTTTTCTTCTTCTTCTTCCTCTTCTTCCTCTCCTCATCTTCTCTTTCTTCTTCTCCTTCTTTCTCTACTTATTTTCCTTTTCCTTATTTTACTTTTTCCTCTCACTAACATAAAATACACTAACATAAAATGCAACAAACATAAAATGCACTAAATCGATCAACTAACCTAAAATCAGTGATAAAATGCACTAACCTAAAATCAGTGATAAAATGCACTAACCTAAAATGCACTAAATTAATGCATATATGAAAAAAACATCATCATATCATCAACAGAAAAAAAACATCATCATATCATCAACAGAAAAAAACATCATCATATCATCAACATCATCATATCATCAACCTAAAATCAGTGATAAAGGGCGCCGGCGGCCGGACCGAAGGTGGCGGCGTGTGGTCGGGGCGAAGGCGAAGGGGTTGGGGAAGGGGCGGCGCGTGCGGCGACGGCGACGGG
>NC_041380.1:608193700-608194646 GCF_002162155.2 Triticum dicoccoides | reverse complement strand
GGGCGGGAAGCGGCGGCCTTTGGTCCCGGTTGGTGGCACCAACCGGGACTAAAGGGGGCATTAGTCCCGGGTCGTAGCACGAACCGGGACCAAAGGTGGGCATTGGTCCCGGTTCGAGCCACCAACCGGGACCAATGGCCTTGCACAGCGGCGTGGTGGTGGGAATTTAGTCCCACCTCGCTAGTTGACAGCGCCCAACACCTGTTTATAAGCTCTGCTGCCTCCTCCCTCTCAAACTCCTCTGAACTGCAGGCCTATGGGCCTAATCTGACACTGCTTTGCCTGTGGGCCTATTGGGCCTTCTGCGGGCCTGAATCCTGGCCCATGTTGGGTTTCTAGTCGTATTCAGGCCGTGGTGGCCCAATAGGTGGCAATTTTTTTTATTTTTTTCCAGTTTTTTGTTTTGTTTTTTGCATTATTTATTTCCTTTTGTTTTTTCTTTATTTTTATAATTCTTTTTTGCTTTTAGGTCAGAAAAATTATAAACTTTCTGTTAGTGCCATTACTTTTCAAATTTGAATAGTTAAAATTTGAATTCTTTGAAATTTGTGTGAATCACAAGTTTGTGATTAACTTTACTATAAAAATATTTTTTTGCAGTTTTTCTGTTTTGTTTTTTGCATTATTTATTATCTTTTGTTTTTTGCTTTATTTTTTAATTCTTTTTTGCTTTTAGTTTTAGAAAAAATTATAAACTTTCTGTTATTGCCATTAGTTTTCAAATTTGAAAACACTTTTTTGTTTTTTGTTTTCTTTGTTGCTTTATTTATTTTATTTTGTTTCTACTTACAACAAAATACTTATTGTTGCTATTTTTATTTTCTTTTCCAATTTTTGTTTTGTTTTCTGTATTATTTATTTTCTTTTGTTTTTGCTTTATTTTTTAATTATTTTTGCTTTTAGTTTTAGAAAAATTATAAACTATCTGTTAGTGCCATTTTTTCAA
>NC_041380.1:608175659-608193588 GCF_002162155.2 Triticum dicoccoides | reverse complement strand
GTTTTCTTTGTTTCTTTATTTATTTTTTTTGTTTCTACTTACAACAAAATACTTATTGTTGCTATTTTTATTTTTTTCCAGTTTTTTTGTTTTGTTTTCTGCATTATTTATTTCCTTTTGTTTTTGCTTTATTTTTTAATTCTTTTTGATTTTAGGTCAGCAAAATTATAAACTTTATGTTAGTGCCATTAGTTTTAGAAAAATTATAAACTTTCTGTTAGTGCCATTAGTTTTCAAATTTGAATAGTTAAAATTTGAATTCTTTGAAAATTGTTTCAATCATAAGTTTGTGATTAACTTACTAAAAAAATGAGAATAGACGAAAGTTGAAAGTTTCTGTTAGTGCCATTAGGTTTAGAAAGTTGAAAGTTAAAAGTTGGCATGGGCCAGGGACTAATGGTCATGGTATTACGAGGGCCAAACCATAAGACATGAAGGCATTTCAAATGAACTCTGAAAAAGTTGAAAGTTGGGATGGTATCATAATTTCACCCACATAGCATGTGCATGTACAAAACGGACAATGGTAGCATGTTCGTGTGTTGCAAAGTTGCGGGAGAAAGTCTTCACTTTTTCTTCGCTTGTGTCATTTGCTTATTGCGCCGTAACCATGGATAATCTTCATTGTTTATCAGGATGCTTGGGTCAGCCTTGACATTGAAGGGAGGAATTTCATGAAACTTTTCATAATCTTCAGACATGTCTGTCTTGCCGTCCACTCCCAGGATGTCCCTTTTTCCTGAAAGAACTATGTGGCACTTTGGCTCATCGTATGATGTATTCGCTTCCTTATCTTTTCTTTTTCTCGGTTTGGTAGACATGTCCTTCACATAGATAACCTGTGCCACATCATTGGCTAGGACGAACGTTTCGTCAGTGTACCCAAGATTTTTCAGATCCACTGTTGTCATTCCGTACTGTGGGTCTACCTGTACCCCGCCGCCTAACAGATTGACCCATTTGCACTTAAACAAAGGGACCTTAAAATTAGGTCCGTAGTCAAGTTCCCATATGTCCACTAAGTAACCATAATATGTATCCTTTCCACTCTCGGTTGCTGCATTAAAGCGGACACCGCTATTTTGGTTGGTGCTCTTTTGATCTTGGGCGATCGTGTAAAATGTATTCCCATTTATCTCGTATCCTTTATAAGTCAATACAGTCAAAGATGGTCCCCTGGACAACAAGTACAACTACTGAAAGTCCTGATGTGTTCACATGTGTTGTCACCTCTGAGACGTGTTTCCAACCAACTGCTGAAAGTCCTGATGTGTTCACATGTAATCCAGTCGTCACACTGCTCCGGGTGTTTGGAGCGCAGACTGTTCTTGTGTTCATCGACATACGGGGTCACCAAGGTAGAGTTTTGTAGAACTGTGTAGTGTGCTTGAGACCAAGAATATCCGTCCCTGCATATTATTGAGTCTCTTCCAAGAGTGCCTTTTCCAGTCAGTCTCCCCTCATACCGCGATTTAGGGAGACCTATCTTGTTAAGGCCAGGAATGAAGTCAACACAAAACCCGATAACATCCTATGTTTGATGGCCCATGGAGATGCTTCCTTCTGGCCTAGCGCGATTAGGACTCCCATGAACCTCTCAAAGGGGAACATATTGTTTAGAAATACGGGCCCCAGGATGACAATCTCGTCGACTAGATGAACTAGGACGTGCGTCATGATATTGAAGAAGGATGGTGGGAACACCAGCTCGAAACTGACAGGACATTGCGCCACATCACTCCTTAGCCTTGGTACGATTTCTGGATCGATCACCTTCTGAGAGATTGCATTGAGGAATGCACATATCTTCACAATGGCTAATCGGACGTTTTCCGGTAGAAGCCCCCTCAATGCAACCGGAAGCAGTTGCTCATAATCATGTGGAAGTCATGAGACTTTAGGTTCTGAAACTTTTTCTCTGGCATATTTATTATTCCCTTTATATTCGACGAGAAGCCAGTCGTGACCTTCATACTGAGCAGGCATTCAAAGAAGATTTCTTTCTCTTCTTTCGTAAGAGCATAGCTGGCAGGACCTTTATACTGCTTCGGAGGCATGCTGTCTTTTTTGTGCAAACGTTGCAGGTCCTCCCGTGCCTCAGGTTTATCTTTTGTCTTCCCATACACGCCCAAGAAGCCTAGCAGGTTCACGCAAAGGTTCTTCGTCACGTGCATCACGTCGATTGAGGAGCGGACCTCTAGGGCTTTCCAGTAGGGTAGGTCCCAAAATATAGATTTCTTCTTCCACATGGGTGCGTGTCCCTCAGCGTCATTCGGAACAGCTAGTCCACCGGGACCCTTTCCAAAGATTACATAGTGTAAATCATTGACCATAGCAAGCATGTGATCACCGGTGCGCATGGCGGGCTTCTTCCGGTGATCTGCCTCGGCTTTGAAATGCTTGCCTTTCTTTCGACATTGATAGTTGGTCGGAAGAAATCGACGATGGCCCAGGTACACATTCTTCCTGCATTTGTCCAGGTATATACTTTCAGTGTCATCTAAACAGTGCGTGCATGTGTGGTATCCTTTGTTTGTCTGTCCTGAAAGGTTACTGAGAGCGGGCCAATCGTTGATGGTCACGAACAGCAACGCCTTAAGGTTAAATTCCTCCTGTCTGTGCTCATCCCACGTACGTACACCGTTTCCATTCCAAAGCTGTAAAAGTTCTTCAACTAATGGCCTTAGGTACACATCAATGTCATTGCCGGGTTGCTTAGGGCCTTGGATGAGAACTGGCATCATAATGAACTTCCGCTTCATGCACATCCAAGGAGGAAGGTTATACATACATAGAGTCACGGGCCAGGTGCTGTGATTGCTGCTCTGCTCCCCGAAAGGATTAATGCCATCCGCGCTTAAAGCAAACCATACATTCCTTGGGTCCTTTGCAAACTCATCCCAGTACTTTCTCTCGATTTTTCTCCACCGCGACCCGTCAGCGGGCGCTCTCAACTTCCCATCTTTCTTTCGGTTCTCACTGTGCCATCGCATCAACTTGGCATGCTCTTCGTTTTTGAACAGACGTTTCAACCGTGGTATTATAGGAGCATACCACATCACCTTTGCAGGAACCCTCTTCCTGGGGGGCTCGCCGTCAACATCACCAGGGACATCTCGTCTGATCTTATACCGCAATGCACCGCATACCAGGCATGCGTTCAGATCCTTGTATACACCACGGTAGAGGATGCAGTCATTAGGGCATGCATGTATCTTCTCCACCTCCAATCCTAGAGGGCATACGACCTTCTTTGTTGCGTATGTACTGTCGGGCAATTCGTTATCCTTTGGAAGATTCTTCTTCAATATTTTCAGTAGCTTCTCAAATCCTTTGTCAGCCACAGCATTCTCTGCCTTCCACTGCAGCAATTCCAGTACGATACCGAGCTTTGTGTTGCCATCTTCGCAATTGGGGTATAACCCTTTTTTGTGATCCTCTAACATGCGATCGAACTTCAGCTTCTCCTTTTGACTAATGCATTGCGTCCTTGCATCAACAATGACCCGTCAGAGATCATCATCATCGGGCACATTGTCTAGTTCCTCTTGATCTTCAGCAGCTTCACCCGTTGCAGCATCATTGGGCACATCGTCTGGTTCCTCTTGATCTTCACCAGCTCCCCCCGTTGCAGCATCACCGTATTCAGGGGGCACATAGTTGTCATCGTACTCTTCTTCTTCGCCGTCTTCCATCATAACCCCTATTTCTCCGTGCGTCGTCCAAACATTATAGTGTGGCATGAAACCCTTGTAAAGCAGGTGGGAGTGAAGGATTTTCCGGTTAGAGTAAGACCTCGTATTCCCACATTCAGTGCATGGACAACACATAAAACCATTCTGCTTGTTTGCCTCAGCCGCATCGAGAAACTCATGCACGCCCTTAATGTACTCGCGGGTGTGTCTGTCACCGTACATCCATTGCCGGTTCATCTGCGTGCATTATATATAATTAAGTGTCCAAATTAATAGAAGTTCATCATCACATTAAAACCAAAGTGCATACATAGTTCTCATCTAACAACATATAGCTCTCCAGAGCATCTAATTAATTAAACCATACATTGAAACTATGTAAAACATTTCAATGCGAAAACAAATGCGATCATAATCGCAACCAAGGTAACAATTGATCCAACGGCATAATGATACCAAGCTTCAGTATGAATGGCATATTTTCTAATCTTTCTAATCCTCAAGCGCATTGCATCCATATTGATCTTGTGATCATCGACAACATCCACAACATGCAACTCCAATATCATCTTCTCCTCCTCAATTTTTTAATTTTTTCCTTCAACAAATTGTTTTCTTCTTCAACTAAATTTAACCTCTCGACTGTAGGGTCGGTTGGCATTTCCGATTCACATACATCCTAGATAAATAAAATCTATGTCACGTTGGTCGGCATAATTTTCATAAACAATAAATGAACCAATAGTTATAAAGATAATATACATACCACATCCGAATCATAGACAGGACGAGGGCCGACGGGGGCGGATACCAAAACCATCGCACTATATAAGATGCAATAATAAATGTAAGAAAATGATACAAGTATCTATCTAAACATACAAGTAAGAATATTTTTCCTTTCAGAAAGAAGATAAGAACAAGAGGCTCACCACGGTGGTGTCGCTGATGAGATTGGCGCGGGTGATTGACGGCGGTGAAGACGGGGCCGGGGCATGACGGACCGCTAAATCTAGACAAATCTCGAGGAAAATGGAGCTTGGAGGTCGAGCTTCGAGAGGAGAAAGCTTAAGTAGTGTGGCTCGGGCATTCCATCGAACACCTCATGTGCATAGGAGGTGAGCTAGAGCACCACAAACCCCTCTCCCCCTCGGCCAGAAAAAACAGAGCACTGTGCTCTGCTCTTGCGTGAGGGGGTATATATAGGCACCTCATTGGTCCCGGTTGGTGACATGAGTCGGGACTAAAGGGGAGCCTTTGGTCCCGGTTCAAGCCACCAACCGGGACCAATAGTGGTGGGCCAGGAGCGAGGCCCATTGGTCCCGATTCATCCCACCAACCGGGACCAAAAGGTCCAGATGAACCGGGACCAATGGCCCACGTGGCCCGGCCGGCTCCCTGGGCTCATGAACCTGGACCAATGCCCACATTGGTCCCGGTTCTAGACTGAACCGGGACTAATGGGCTGACCCGGTCTGGACCATAGCCCTATTCTCTACTAGTGTTACGCTTAAGATGCCCGGTCCACGAGGCATCATCTCATTAAAGGGAAAACATTGAGTGTTGCCCCCGCGCGGAGGACAGTGCGGCTGCCTTGACAGCCCCACAATAAAGCGGCTTCACCAGCCAAAGCACCTAAATAGGTCGTCAAGACCACGGACATGGCTAGACGAGTCCGGCATAAACATACAATTGATAAAGGCTTAATAGCCGTATACCCCTGTACTAGGGGCTCCGCGCATATAAAACAAGAGACAATAAATATCAATTTTACCCATTTCGATTTATACTTCATTTATTTATTATAACTCATGTTCGGCACGATCTTTCCTAAATTAAGTTCCTCTCTTTTACAGATGAACACCGTGCTATGCCTGTCCAGGATACGGCACAACGGAGACACAGGCGCAGACGTGCAGCAGGGACCCGTTCCAAGGATTCTTTTCAGATTAAGACCCTGCGTAAACCTTTTTTACTGTCTCTTGTTGATACACATCCCCTGATTTCTTGGTATAACCAAGGAGGAGGCTGGCGTTTTGGCATGTGGCCACGTCAGAGTTTTGCGCGTACCTGGACACTAGGGGCTTATTACTAAGGGCGTTATCCCGCCCGCCCTCTTAAAGACCGTATACCTTAGGGAGTGTTTGACGATGCGAGTTTGGCCTTATATGCATCAGCTCCGAATCATGTCTTTGGTCAAATGTTGGGTTTGCCCGGCTCCTGTGTTTTGCTACCTTACGTTCCGCTCTATCGGCTAAGGCGGCACCAGGAGAACTACTGTGATTGTGCCCCGGTTCGGCCAGGCGAGCAGCTAAGTAGAGAAAGCCGAAAACTGACTGTCATGATATAGCGTGAGACTGGTCAACCAGTTGATGACCTATCGGAATATTTAGGATTCCTCCGCATTAACGAAGGGCCGCTTCCCGGCCAGGCACATAAGCGCCCCGAGTTCGGGCGAGCGCAGGTGCCACCAGGGGCTATATAAGTAGCCTCACTGTCAAACTCCTATGGCTAAGTGAAAGTGATAAAGCATTATAGTCCGATTGCCTAGTTCACTGCGCTATCACCTCCTTTGTAGGACCAAGACATTGGATCAAGTGTGAAAATGCGCCTTCTGCGAACACCCCCGCATTATGTGCGTGGGGGCTGAAGCCGACGACTGCCATCTTTCAGATTATATACACATACATGTTAAACGGCCGCACAGGAGGCATTATAATACTTGCAGGCACAAGTATAAAAAGCTTCTACAATTTATCAAAATATTGTTTTACAATAATATATGCTATTCGAATATAGTATCCTTCGAGCATTGCGTCTCTATTAAATGAGCGCCTTGCAGAACTTCCTGAAAATAGTGCTCGGCAGGTACTTGGCTTCCATCCGAGTTTGGGGATGCAATAGCGGTGGCCTCCATTTCCGCCCACTATGTCTTCACACGGGCAAGAGCCATCCGCGCACCCTCTATGCACGCTGACCTCTTCACCGCATTGATATGCGGCACCGCACCAAGGAACTGCTGCACTAAGTTGAAATAACTTTTCGGCTCTGGCCTCTCTGGCCACAGATGACTCATGACATACTTCATGGCGAGTCCGCACAACCTATTTAGCTCGGCCCATTCGGCCAAACGATCGGCTAATGACAGTGGACGCTCCAGATTGTGGAACTGCGACCAAAAGAGCTTTTCCACTTCGCGATCTTCTTGATCTCGGAAGTGTTCGGCCGCATCTGCGGCACTCGCTGCCAAATCCAGATAGGTGTCCGCCGTACTCCACATCCGGTCTAATGGAGCATGTTTAGGGTCACAGAACTTCCTTCGCAGCATAAAGGGCTTTCCAGCCGCGATCTCTCCGGCCTGACGTAGCTCCTCCTTCATAGCTCTCATCGCAGAGCGAGCATCCTTGGCATCGGCAACGGCCTTCTCTAGGTCCGTTTGTTCTGCCCGATCTTCTTTTTCAAGAAGCTTGCAATGGTCAGCAGCATTCTTCAGCTTCACGGCCATCTCGGCCATTTCCTTCTTGCTTCGGCAGTGAGCAGCCTATTCGGCTTTCAGCTCTTCAATTGCCTTTAAGGCAGCCGCATCACTTTTCCTGGCTTGCTCCTTGGCTCGGGCAAGCTCCGCTCGAAGATTCTCCATGGCAGCAGCACCATCTGCATCAAGCGCACACATTGTAAGATACTGGCATAAAGCTCCTCTTACCAGGTGCCGCCGAAAGAATTACATACCTTGTGCCTCGTCAAGCCGCTTGTTGACAAGCGCGATGTCGGCATCTGCCATGTCCAGTTGCCGCTTTATCTTGGCAACTTCATCAGTCCGGCTGGCCACTGGACACTTCGCCACCTACGTATGAAGGCGGCATGTTAGACCTGGGATTATGATCCTCTACGCGCCGTCACTTTTGACAACGCACAGAGTCTCAGAGGCTACTACCTACACAGGGCGCATCTTATTTATGCGCAACTGTCCAAAAAGGGTACATTTTTTCGCGTACCTCAAAACCTGTCAGTAAACTCCTGACGGCCTCGTGCAATCCGCTCTCCGCAGATGAAATCCTCTCAATCACCATACCCATCAATGCACGGTGCTCCTCTGAGATAGATGCTCGCCCTAGCAGATCCTTCAGCTCCTCCGACCGCGCACCAGACAGCACTGGACTCGTCCGATGGCCCTTTTCGAAGGCCGGATGCGGAGGGCTTTGGGGGGCCATATGACTACCTTCCGGCCCTGCCAGATTCGGAGAAACCCTCCGCGACGATACCTCAGGGTCGCCGGCCTCGCAAGGCGGTATGGCAGGGGGAGGCATGCCGCTCTCCATCATCTCGGGAAGAAGATCCCCCGAAGATGAGCTCTGCTGCGAAGGGCTAAGGTCCGAGCTACAAGGTAAATTTTCGACTACTTTTCTCAGATATAAAGCAAGGATTTCTCTCGTTTCTTAAAAAGAAAACTCCTCTCTACTTATGGCTCGATGGAGGGCTGATCCCCTTGAGGGCATAATTCGGCCGAAGTATCCCCCAGCACAGGACCCTCTGGCGAAGATTTCTTCCCCCGCTTTGAGGCCATGGTCTCCGGGTCTTCAGAGGCGGTCCTCTTCTTCCCCCGAGGAGAGGAATTTTCGATTCCTCCCTTCCGAACAACCTTCTTCGAGGGGGCTATAGCTTCCTTGTCCCCTCCCTCGCTTTCCTTTGAAGGTACAACCTCCAACATCCTGACTAGCACGGGACCCGGCGTGGTCTCGAGGAGGGGGGCCGGACACCTGATTAGCTTTGCTTTCGCTATCCACTCCTGTTTAAAGGACAACTCTTTTAGGGGCAATTTTATGATAAATATACGGATAGCGAGTCCGGGCACAAGGCTACTTACTTGAGTATCCGGACGATTGCAGCTCAGACCTGCGTCCTCCGTAGAATCCGGACACACTACTTGCAGTCCGAAGAACAATTTGTACATCTCCACGGGCGTCATGCCAAGAAAATGTTGGAGAACTCGTGGTCCCTCCGGGTTGAACTCCCACAGGCGGAGGGGGCGACGTTTGCAGGGCAGAACTCGGCGAATTGACATAATCTGCGTCACCACGACTAGACTGATGTCTCTTTCTAGGAGATCTCGGATGCGGCCCTGCAACAGGGGCACATCCTTTGCCGACCCCCAGTCCAGCCCCTTATTGACCCATGACGCCAGTCGTGGCGGGGGACCCGAGCAGAAAGCAGGCAGCGCCACCCACTTGGTGCTCCTGGGAGCTGTGATATAAAACCACTCTCGTTGCCATAAGCTGGACTCCCCTTGAAAAGAGCCCTCAGGCCATGGAGCACCGGCATTCTTGCTTATAAACGCACCTCCGCACTCCGTGTGCCGTCCCTCGATCATCTTTGGCTCTACTTTGAAGGTCTTGAGCCATAGTCCGAAGTGAGGAGTAATACGGAGGAAGGCTTCACACACGATGATGAATGAGGAAATATGGAGGATGGACTCCGGAGCTAAGTCGTGAAATTCCAGCCCATAATAAAACATGAGCCCCCTCACGAAGGGATCCGTCGGGAAGCCTAGCCCCCGAAGGAAGTGAGACCTGAACACCACACTCTCACCAGGCTTGGGAGTGGGAATGATCTGCCCTTGAGCAGGCAGCCTATGCGAGATTTCGCCGGTCAAGAACCTGGCCTCTCTCAACTTCAGCACGTCCTCCTCCATGACGGAGGAGGGCATCCATTAGCCTCAAAGGTCGGAACCGGACATTGTCGAAGGTCTGAAGTGCCTGAAGTCTGGAGCCTTGGGTGTTGGAACTCAAGGCGAAGGGCGAACTCGTTTCAGATTGAAAGAAAGGAGTAAGGCCTTGGTCTCTTTATAAGAGGTTGAATACCAAGGGCCCTCCCCGTGACCGTTTGGGACTCGCCTTTGATCGAGAAAACATACCAACGGGTACGGTTGGGTTACCCATGCCCGTATTAATGAGAATCCTGGAATAAGGGGACACGATCTCTGCTTTGACAAGACGTGCCAAGGAAACCGCCTCGCTAAACGCGCTGAGGTGGGACAGTGAAAAGATTCGTCTCCCGCCACGGACTCCGAGTCGCCTGCGTCCGTGCCTATCGAATCCGATTGGGCGCGATCATGGAGTTCACCTCCGCGGATATCTTTCAGCACTCACCTTTCGGCGACGTGCTAAATTCATTACGGTCTCTCTTCTTGTCAGGAGATCCTTGGCCGAACTATGTCCGGCTAGAATGGGACGCGAACGACGAGGAAATTCGCTGCCCACCCACCACCCACTTAGTAGCCTCTGTCGGCGATTTAACCGACATGCTCGATTTCGACTTCGAAGACATCGACGGCATGGACGATGATGCAGGAGAGGAACAGGAACCAGTGCCCACAGGGCGCTGGACAGCCACTTCACCACATGACATATACATGGTGGATACACCCAAAGAAAACAATGATGAAGAACGGCAGGATGCAGCGAACAATAGCTCCCTCGAGAAGCAAGCAAAGCGTCGGCATAGGCGCCCCTCAAAATCCCGCCTCGGCAAAAACAGTGATAACAATGCAAGAGAAAATAACACCCCAGTCGACTCCAGAGGAAACGACGACCACATTGACCCAGAGGCAGAGCACGACGAAACTGCAAACGGCAGACATAGTACGGATCCGATGTACGAACACGGCGACGCCGAGGATAAACCTCATCAACCCCCCTCTGGGGAGGAAAGCAGTCCGGACGAAGATGCACATATCATCCCGGAAAGGCACTTGGAACAAGAGAACCTCCGCAGAAGGCTTATTGCCACAGCGAGGAGTCTGAAGAAGAAGAAGCAAAGGCTTAAGGCCACACAAAATACGCTCAATAGCAGTTGGAACAAAGTGCTCGACAACGAAGAAAAGTATGGTCGAAGTTACAACACAAAGAGCTATACAAAGCGCAGGCTATTACCTGAATTCGATGATGAGGCCGTAGAGCCCACACAGCCGAAAAATAAAACGGCCAACCGGCCGGATCAACCACCTTGTGGCTGCGATAGAGCGGCTAACAAGGCCGCACATAAGTCAACACACGATCTACGTGAGGACTCGCGCCAAAAATCTAGTATGACCAGATCCATCTATGGATCTAGGAAGCGCGCTTTGGCGCAAAATCAAAACCGAATACTACAACCGTCTGAACGCCATGATACATCCAAATATAGGGGTGCCGCACACCCCCTATGTTTCACCGATGAGGTGCTGGACCATGAATTTCCAGAAGGATTCAAACCAGTGAACATAGAGGCGTACGACGGGACTACAGACCTTGGGGTCTGGATTGAGGACTTTATCCTCCATATCAATATGGCTCGCGGAGACGATCTCCACGCCATCAAGTACTTACCCCTCAAGCTTAAAGGACCAGCTCGGCACTGGCTGAAAAGCCTCCCCGAAAACTCAATTGGAAGTTGGGAGGAGCTCGAGGATGCTTTTCGGGCCAACTTTCAAGGGACTTATGTCCGACCTCCGGATGTAGTCGATTTAAGTCATATAATTCAACAGCCCGGAGAGTCAGCCCGAAAGCTTTGGAATAGGTTTCTCACTAAGAAGAACCAAATCGTCGACTACCCGGACGCTGAAGCCTTAACAGCTTTCAAGCACAGCGTCCGAGACGAATGGCTCGCCAGACACCTTGGCCAAGAAAAACCGAGAACAATGGCACCCCTGACAAACCTCATGACCCGCTTTTGCGCGGGCGAAGATAGCTGGTTAGCCCGCAGTAGCACCAACGACCCAAGAACATCCAAAGTAAGGGATGGCAATGGAAAACCACGACGCAGTAAAAGCAAGCGTCAAAATAAAGAAGATAGCCCAGATAATACGGCGGTAAACGCCGGATTCAGGGGCTCTCGACCAGGTCAGCGGAAAAAGCCTTTCAAAGGCAGCAGAGATGGACCGTCCAGCCTAAACAAGATTCTAGACAAACTATGTCACATTCATGGCACCCCCGATAAACCTACAAATCACACCCACAGAGAATGCTGGGTCTTCAAGCAAGCCGGTAAGCTAAACGCCGAACACAAGCGGAGGGAGACACCAAGCGAAGACGAGGACGAACCTCGCCAGCAAAACACTGGAGGACAGAAAAAATTCCCACCAGAGGTTAAAATAGTAAACATGATCCACGTGACAAAGAGGAGAAGCAAACATGCACTCCGAGACATACACGTCGTAGAGCCCGTCACCCCTAAGTTCAACCCCTGGTTGGCTTGCCGATCACTTTTGATCGCAGGGATCACCCGACAAGCATCCGGCATGAAGGATTGGCTGCCTTGGTGTTAGACCCAATAATAAACGGATACCATCTCACACGAGTCCTTTTGGATGGCGGCAGTGGCCTAAATCTGATATACCAGGACACAGTCCGCAAAATGGGGATAGACCCGACAAAAATCAGCCATAGTAATACTACCTTCAAGGGAGTAATACCAGGCCCAGAGGCCCACTCCACGGGCTCTCTAATACTAGAGGTTGTATTCGGTTCACCCGACAACTACCGAAGTGAGAAGTTAGACTTCGACATTGCTCCACTCTGAAGCGGCTATCAAGCACCACTCGGAAGAACCACTTTCGCTTGTTTTAATGCGGTACCACATTACGCTTCTCTTAAGCTTAAGATGCCTGGTCCATGTGGCACCATCATAGTTAGTGGAAATATTGAGCATTCTCTACGCGCGGAAGAACGTGCGACAGCTTTAACAGCCGAGCACTAGACGGCCTCACCAACCAGAATAAATGACAGGTCGTCAAGACCGCGGACACGGTTAGACAAGTCCGGTGCATCACTAGATATACCTGAGATTGGTTTGATGGTTAAACCCTCATAGACGGTACCAGGGGCTTCCCGCGTGTAACCAGGGCTAGCTCGGCTCAACTTGACTTATCTTGAATTTTAATGGTTTATCGAGAATAACCAATTTTTTTGGCACGACAACTTTCACCTAAGTTCTTCTCTTTTACAGATGACAATCGTACTACACCTGTCCAGGACACGGCACAACGGAGACACAGGCGCAGACGTGCAGCAGGGACCCGCTCAAAGGTTTCTTTTCAGATTAAGACCCTGCGTAAACCTATTTTACTGTCTCTTGTTGTTCACATCCTCCGGATACTCAATACAGCCGAGAAGGATGCTAGTGTTATTGGCATTTCGGCACGTCAGAATATTGCACGTACCTAGACACTCGGGGTTTATTATTAAGGGCATTGTTCGGCCCGGAATATGTTATTAAGACCGAATACCTTAGGGAGTGTTCAGCGTCGCGAGTTTGGCCTTATATGCATCAGCTCCGAATCATGTCTTTGGTTAAATGTTGGGTTTGCCCGGCTCCCGTGTTTTGCTACCTTATGTTCCTCTGTATCGGCTAAGGCGGCACCGGGAGAACTACTGTGAATGTGCCCTGGTTCATCTGGATGAGCACCTCAGTAGAGAAAGCCGAAAAATGACTGTCATGATAAAGTGCGAGACTGGTCAACCACTCGATGACCTAGCGGAATCTTCAGGATTCCTCCGCATTAACGAAGGGCCGTTTCTCGGTCATGTACGTACGCGCACCATATTCGGACGAGCGCGGAGGTACCAGGGGCTATATAGTAGTCCCACCATCAAACTCCTATGGCTAAGTGAAAGTGTTAAAGCAATATAGTCCGATTTCCTCGTTTGCTGCACCACCACCTCCTTAATGGACTAAGACGTTGGATCAAGTGTGAATACGCATTTTTGCAAACATCCCCCGCATTATATGCGTGGGGGCTGAAGCCGACGACTGCAAACTTTCAGGTTATATGCATATATACATAAACGGCCGCACAAGAGGCATCATAATACTTTCAGGCAAAAGTATAAACACAACCTTTATAATTTAATAAAACATTGTTTTTACAATGGGAATACATATCACTAGAACATAATATTCTTCGAGCACTGAGCCTCTACTGAACGAGCGCCTTCAAGGACTTCTTCAATGTAGTGCTCGGCAGATACTCGGCCTACGGCCGAACTCTGGCTTGCAATAGCGGTGGCCTCCATCTCTGCCCAGTATGTCTTGACACGGGAAAGTGCCATACGGGCACCCTCTATGCACGCCGACCTCTTCATAGCGTCGATGTGCGGCACAACACCAAGGAACTGTTGCACTAAACTAAAATAACTATTCAGCCTTGGCCCTTCCGGTCACAGATGATCCACAATAGACCTCATGGCAAGCCCGAACAACCTATGGAGCTTGGCCCACTCGGCCATTCGCTCATTCAACAGCAGCGGACGCACTGGAACATGGAACTGTGACCAAAATAACCTTTCCACTTCACGATCTTTTTGATCCTTGAAGTACTTGGCCGCATCAGTAGCACTGGCCGCCAACTCCACGTATGCGTCGGCAGAACTCCATAGTTGATCAAGAGGGGCATACTTCGGATCTCCGAACTTTGTCCTCAACAAAAAGGGCTTCCCAGCCGCGATATCTCTAGCTTGACGCAGCTCTTCCTTCGCCGCTCTGATTTTAGGGCGGGCTTCCTTGGCTGCTACCATGGCCTTGTCCAGGTCCGTCGCCATTGCTCGGCTTTCTTTTTTAAGAAGCTGGTAACGGTCGGCGGCATCTTTCAACTCAATGGCCATCTTGGCTATTTTTTCCTTGCTTTGGCAATGCGCAACCTGTTCGGCCCTCAGCTCTTCGACCGCCTTTAGAGCGGCCGCATCACTATTCCTTGCTTGTTCCTTGGCTCGGGCAATTTCCGCCCGAAAGGTCTCCATGGTGGCAGCTCCATCTGCAGTCACAACATATAAAAGATACTAGCATCATGCTCCTCTTACTATGTGTCGACCACCGGAGAAATCACATACCCTGTGCCTCGTCGAGCCGCTTGTTGATAAGCGTAATGTCGGCATCTGCCGCATCAAGTTGCCGCTTCAGCTCGCCAAACTCACCAGTCCTTCTAGCCACCGGACCTTCAGCCACCTGCACATGAAGGCGGCCTGATTATTACCTGGGACTATGATCCTCTGTTTGCCGCCGTTCTCGACGGCAACTAGAGTCTCAGGGGCTACTATCTACATAGGGCACACCTAACGTGTGCGGTACTGTCAAAAACATACACTATTTCACGTATCTCAAAGCCTTTCAGCAGACTCATAAAAGCTTCATGCAACCCACTTTCTGTAGATGAAATCCTCTCAATCACCGTACCCATTAGCGTACGATGCGCTTCTGAGATGGCCGCTTGCTCCAGAAGATCCTTCAGTGCGTCCGATCGCACACTGGACGGTTCTGGACTCTTTCTATTGATCTATTAAGGAGCCGAATACTGAGGACTTCGGGTGGCCGAAGAATTGCCCTCTGGCCTTGGCGGATCAGGAGAAACCCTCCGCGACGACACTTTAGGGTCGCCCGCCTTATGAGGCGGGGTGGCATGGGGAGGTGTTTCGCTCTCCATCATCTCCGGAAGAAGATCCCCTGAAGACGAACTCTGTCGAGAAGGGCTACGATCCGAACTACAAGATATATGCTTCGGCTATTGTCTTCAGAAGTAATGTAGGATATTTTTACTATTAAGTACTTTTTGTTTACTTACAGCTTGGTAGAGGGCTGATCCCCTTGCGGGCACTGTGCGGCAAGAGTACCCTCTGAGGCAGGACCCTCTGGCGAAGATTTCTTCCCCTGTTTGGAAACCTTTGTTTCCGGGTCTTCAGAGGTGGTCCTCTTCCTTCCTTGGGGAGAGGGAATTTCAGATTCTTCTCCCTGGTTATCCTCCTTCGCGGAGGCGCTAATTCCTCCGGTTTGGATGAATAATGAGTGAGGCCTTCTTTCAGCCTCTTTATTTCCCCCTTTTATCTTCCCCTGAGGGCGCCTGATAAGGCGCCGGCTCGAGCATTCTGGCTAGTACTGGATCGGCCGAGCTTTCAGGAAGGGAGGCCGAACACCTAATCATCTTCGCCTTTGATACCCAGTCCTGGTCAAAGAGCGACTTTTCATAATGATGTTATGATAAATAAAAAGACAGCGTGTTCGGCCACGGGATTACTTACTTGGGTATCTGGGCGATTACAGCTCAGACCCGCATCCTCGGTGGTGTCCGGACACTTTATTTGTGGTCTGAAGAACAATTTGTACATCTCTTCGAGCATCATGCCGAGGAAATGTTGAATAGTTCGCGGTCCTTCCGGGTTGAATTCCCACATACGGAGGAGTCGACGTTAGCGAGGCGGGACTCGACGAACTAGCATGACTTGCATTACCGTGACCAGGCTGACATCTCTCTCGAGGAGATCTCGGATGCGACTCTGCAATATCGGCACATCATTTACTGGCCGCCAGTCCAGCCCCTTGTTGATCCATGACGTCAGTTGTGGTGGGGGGCCCAAGCAAAAGGCTGGGGCGGCTACCCACTTGGTACTCCGAGGAGCTGTGATATAAAACCACTCCCATTGCCATAAACTAGACACCTCTAGGAAGGAACCCTCTAGCCATGGTGTCGGTGTCAAAACCAGCGGATCTCGGGTAGGGGGTCCCGAACTGCGCGTCTAGGCCGGATGGTAACAGGAGGCAAGGGACACGAAGTTTTACCCAGGTTCGGGCCCTCTCGATGGAGGTAAAACCCTACGTCCTGCTCGATTAATATTGATGATATGGGTAGTACAAGAGTAGATCTACCACGAGATCAGAGAGGATAACCCTAGAAGCTAGCCTATGGTATGATTGTTGATGTGTATGTTGTCCTACGCACTAAAACCCTCCGGTTTATATAGACACGGATAGGGTTAGTGTTACATAGAGTCGGTTACAATGGTAGGAGATCTGAATATTCGTATCGCCAAGCTTGCCTTCCACGCCAAGGAAAGTCCCTTCCGGACACGGGACGAAGTCTTCAATCTTGTATCTTCATAGTCCTAGAGTCCGGCTGAAGGTATAGTCCGGCCATCCGGACACCCCCTAATCTAGGACTCCCTCAGTAGCCCCCGAACCAGGCTTCAATGACGATGAGTCCGGTGCGCAGATTGTCTTCGACATTGCAAGGCGGGTTCTCCTCCAAATTCCCTGTACCTATTGAATAAAGTCCGATTTCTTGTAGATGTTGCGCTCCTTGGCTTCTACGCCCAATAATGGCCACTCCCCACGTGTCAAACGAATATGAAAGGCCTGAGTGTTTTTACATTCACACCCCTAGCCGCGTGTAACACCCTCGATGCGACTATATCTCCCACGTGTCGAGGCACGACTTAGAGGCATAATCGCATTGAAGGCATATGTCGCAAGTTAGGCAATCTTCACAACATCCCATGTAATAGAAATCATAAAGGGGAGATAACATAGTTGGCTTACACTCGCCACGTCAAACAAGTACATAAATAACATTACATCATCAAACACTCATGGCCCGACTACGGCGCCAAAATAAAAGAGAACCCAACATGCGACACGGTCCCAATCACCCCCAACTGGGCACCACTACTGATCATCAGGAAAGGAAACATAGTAACGTTGAGAGTCTTCGTCGAACTCCCACTTGAGCTCAAGCGCGTCGCCTGGAGCAGAAACATCAGGCCCTGCATCTGGTGTAATAGTAATCTGTGAGCCACAGGGACTCAGCAATCTCACACCCTCGCGATCAAGACTATTTAAGCTTATAGGTAAGGCGAGGTAAATATGTGGAGCTGCAGCAAGCGACTAGCATATATGGTGGCTAACTTATTCGGAAAAGAGAGCGAGAGGAGGAGGCAAAGCGCGAGCGAGAAACTAGAGAGCAACCTGCACAAACATTACTCCAACACCGTGTCCACTTCCCGGACTCCGCCGAGAAGAGGCCATCATGGTAACACACTCAGTTGATTCATTTTAATTAAGTTAAGGTTCAAGTTATCTACAATCGGACATTAACAAATTCCCATCTGCCCATAACCGCGGGCACGGCTTTCGAAAGTTCAAATCCCTGCAGGGGAGTCCCAACTTAGCCCATGACAAGCTCTCACGGTCAACAAAGGAATAGACCTCCTCCCAAGACGTTCTGATCGGACTCGGTATCTCGGTTATTCAAGACACTTTCACAGGTTAAAACAAGACCAGCAACACCGCCCGAATGTGCCGACAAATCCCGATAGGAGCTGCACATATCTCTTTCTCGGGGCACACTGAGATTGTCCAAACTTCCGGCAGGCCAGCCCAGAGTTGCCCTTGGTAGCCGCCGGCGGCTGACGGTTTGGACCAACACTCAGAGGAGC